>NC_073636.1:33300000-33592500 GCF_029407905.1 Bubalus kerabau | reverse complement strand
AAAATAATGATGATTAAAAGTTGACCTGGCATGAATACTGTAACCCTTTTACATTATTTACAGTATTCAGAGCAGCTTAGTGACTAGCCATGGTGGGTTCTATCAATTCTGTCCACTTGAAAAGCTGTGGAAGAACTTATAAGCAAAAGAAACATTCTACAGAGAACTCCTTCCATCCAAAGTTGGAATAAAAGGTGCAAGTATTATAAGCTCTTATTATACAAAGAAAATGATGTCCCAGTTATAGATGCAATATTCACTATATGCCATTTAGTTCAAATTCTCAGCAGTTTGGAATTACAACATTTATCTGTTTAGTTCTTACAAAAATAAGGCATTCTCATCTATACGTTTTTAACATACATAAGGAAAAGAGCAAAAAACTTAGGGAATTCTCTGGCAGTCCAGTGGTTACGAGTGTGCACTTTCACTGCTGTGACTCGGGTTCAATCCCTGGTCAGGGAACTAAGATCTCACAAGTCACAAGGCATGGCCAAGAACAAACAAAAAACCCCCCAGAGAACCAGAAGGAAAAACACAAAGAAATAAGTAGCGAGCAGTGCCAGAGAACTTAAGTTAGACCTCTTATTTTCAAACAGCCCGAGCTTCGGTAACCACTCACCGTGGCACGGCATCTGCAGAGGATGACGACGGGACCTTGGAGACTTGACAGTTTGCTGCAGCAGCCAGCTTTAAGGCAGACGATGGGACAGCACTTAAAGTCCTAGGTATGTGTCGTGCATTTATGGGGGTGATAGAGTTTACAGTGGCAACTGATGAAGGTACAGTCAATCGAATGTTGTTCCCAATCAGAACCTGAGTTGTGGCGGAGTTGGCAGCGGTCGCCGGGTGACCCGGCGCACTGTGGGAACCCGCAGTCTGGGTCACGCTTGCAGGCTGCAGCAAAGCCGGCCCTGCCGTCGACGGACTCGTGTGGACAAGTGCTGTGGGTGTAGTACTACTGAGGTGTAAGCCCTTGTACACTCCTAGGGAAAAGGAAAGACGCAGCTGAACAACCGCAACTTTGCTTTTGGTTTATTACTGAAGTACGTCACAAAAACAATCTCGATTGCTGACATGTCTCTCTCCCTACCTGAGGCTGGAAGGACGCCGTTCACCCCAATTCCAAGCACCACATCCTCCTTCATCTTGAATCCCATCAGTTGTTCCGATGTCACCAAAGCAGAAGCAGCAAATTGAGCACTAGCAGAATCCAAAGTCTTGGACACAAAACCCTACAAAGGAAAACACAGAGCAGAGCTAATCAGCACCACTTAGTTTCCAACGAGTATTAAAGCTACACAGCTATATGCCAAAATCAGTCTGCATACAAACGAAAGTGGCAAACCACTGAAATATCTTCATATCTTCTTGACAGTCATAAATTTGATTAATGTTCAAGTCATCTTGTAACCCGAGGATTATAAATTTAAAAAATAAATTCTTTTTTGCTGTACATCGCATTTTGGACCTAGTTCCCAGGGACTGAACCAACACTCCCTGCCTTGGAAGGTGGAGTCTTAACCACTGGACTGTCAGGGAAGTCCCAAGGATTATGGATTTTGATCTTATGTGACAATATATAACATGGAATTACCAAAATAAACCTTTAAAATGTGGAAATGGTAAACCTCCAACACAAAGTGTTAGACAAGAAACACACTAGTAAAACATTTCAGTGATTTGCAATGAATCAATGCATGAATAAATTCATATAATGAATAAGTGCGTAGGCAAAATTTCCTTCACCAAACTTACACACATACATACACAACCAAAGGCAGCCAAGGGACAGTAACAGAACTACCCCTTTAGAACAGAAGAAACAAAACATCGATCACATCCTAACTCAGCCTAGAGATTAAGAAGCCCCTTGAATTTTTTAAATGACATTTTCCTCTCAGATGTCTAGAGACACAAATCTCAGCCTTCCGTTAAGTTCTATAAATGTGCTTAAATGGCCAATATTTATCATGCTTTAGGTTCAAAAGTGATTTCTTTTAATAGTAAAAGAAGTTATTTTAACATAATTTTTAATACATTTTAAGAAGAATTAAAAGTTCTCCAGATAATGAGCTGGGTGGGGCTGTAAGTTAAAGAGGTACATTCACAGACTACAAGATCAGGCTTGAAGACAGGGTCTCCATCTCATTTGACTGCGCTTTTAGGTTTTACTTTTTTACAGTAGGAAGCAGAGGGTGATAGCTTCTATACTCACCTGTAATGTTGTTTCTAAACCCTGTATAGAGTGGCTATGATGTGGATTCAGGCGAAAGCCACTTTTCTGCTGGTTAGATGCAAGGTTCTATGACAACAGTTGGTAATTAGAGATGAACTCTGGTGGGAAACAATGAGGGATAATCATAAGACAGACAAATCCCTCACCTGTGGCATGGTGGTGGAGGAATTACTCGTTGCTTGCTGTTGCTGAATTTGTGCAAGCTGCTGTTTCTGCATGAGTGCCAGCTGCTGTTGATGTTGCTGGTATTGTTCGGCTGTAAATGCTGAACATAAAGCGAGAGAACACTTTATAGAAATGCACAGCTATCACACGCAACTTACAATATATGAAAACAAATTTAAGCATTTAAAAAAATTTGTGCAAAATGAAAGCATTTGAGCATCCTGTTAAAGATCACTTCTGAATGAGAATTTCAGCATTTTTACAACCACGCTTGACAAGAGTGGCTTGAGTTTAAAGAGAAATAAAGTGAAACTTTGAGTTGCACATACCAAAGAGAAGTGCTCACTTCCCAAGCTCTGAAACCATTCTTTTTTGGTAAGCTGTGACACTTGTGCTAGACAGTGTAAAAGGTAATACCAGCTTTTTTCAACCGCATGTTGGAAATTCAGCTTTGCACTGAGCTTAAGAAGAGATCCAATAATTACCATCTGGTGTCTTTATTTATTCATACTACTGTCCTAATCCATTCAGATGATCTCCAGCAATTCTGTGCAGAAATACTAGCTGATCTACATAGTTCTGAATTTTAGTCATTACAAACATTTCCTCCATATGAAATATAAGGTTGTTGGTTTATTACCTTTTTTTTTTTTTTTTTAAAAAAGAACCCATCCTTTAAGTTTAACAGGAAGAAAAGAGGCTCCAAAGGTTAATTAATTTTCCCCACCCAATTAACCCACCTGGAAAAAATCCAGTCAATAAGAACGGAGTTGTTTATGTTGGCTTACTGTACAGAATGATGTCTGAGGAAAGACACTGTGTTATGCTACTTATGTTTGTCTATGGAGAGCTCAGTTCTAAAAAAAACAAACAAAAAAATGTTCATTTATTACCCCCCCAAAAAGTGTGTGCAGTTTTTAAAAAGGAAAACCTTTTTCTTTTTTTTTTTTGCCAATTAAAAAAAAAAAAAAGAAAAAAACGTACATACAATCACAACATCTGACTTTAAGGCTTCTTTAAGAAGCCTGTGGTGTTTGGGTAAGAATTATTTCAGAACAGAAAAAAAAGGGTTAGCATGCATCCTCAGTCACTAGGGAATCTATAAACCATGCACATTCCCTCAATCTAAGGTTTAATGTCTTCAAAATACTGTCAACTGATTTGTCATCTTTAAAGATGTTTTGATAATTTATTTAGAATATTACATCATCAAATTTTGCAATTTTCACTTATAACTCATGAGAATCTTTATCCTCTGGGGCAGAGTTTCTGCCTAGGACAACTAGAAAATACTTAGCTAGAAGTTAGGTAGACATTCTACCATATTTTAAACAAATCAGAAAATTGTGACATAATATTTCAGAAAACCTCTGAAGTTGCTAGTACTTACACAGACTTTTATACTTGAGCTGAACTAATTCCCTGGGTTACAAAGGCAAAAAATCATTTGTTGGAAAAACTCTACCATTCATTTTCCTATGTTTGGTGTTACAAATCTGTTTAGTTGATATATGTCCTTTGATGAGTTTCTTCTCCTTGTTATGTAGTCAGTCATACTGGATTCTTTTGCGACCCCATGGACTGTGTCCACAGGACCCCATGGGCTGTGTCCCCAGGCTCCTGTGTCCACAGGATTTCCCAGGCAAGAATACTGGAGTGGGTTGCCATTTCCTTATCTAGGGGATCTTCCCGGCCCAGAGACTGAACCCATTATCTCCTGATTGGCAGGTGGATTCTTCACAACTGAGCCACTAGGGAAGCCCTGTTTTTCTTCCTACTATGTTGGTAATCCTCAGATCTGAACTCTGCAGGAAAAATTCTTTTTTTATTGATAAATACATTTTTTAATTGATAAAAAGGATAATCCATAAATAGTGACATAAAAGCAAGTTTCTGTCAAAATGACCATTTCCATATAACAGAAATAAGTTAAATCAGAACTTAAAAAAATTTTTTTAAAAATAAGGCTGCCTTGAAACAGATTATAATTAACATAATATTTATCTTTATGCTTAAAAAATTTCATAAAAAGAAACTGCTTAATGCCAAAAAGACAATTTAAGTACTGCTAATATGTTTTTGCAACTTTTACTTTAATTTCCTAAGCTTGAGTGAGTTGCCTAAATCTTGAATTTCCTGGTAGGAGATGCTTAATAAACTTGAAAAAAAAAAAAAAAAGACCATAACTGGAAGGTCACGTCATTACACACCTAAAAAACAATAATTTAGCACTCACCGTAGAATAGATCTGTGTTTAGAACTCCATTTATATGAATGAAAATATTCTTTTGCAGAACTTTGCTGGTGTTTGTGACTTAAAATTAGCAATATTGAGTTAAAATCAGCAATACTGAGTTAAAATCAATTTCAATAAAGGTTCCAAATATTTTACCCTATTTAAATCAACGTTTCAGTCCTCAGTCTCTGAGGGTTTTGTGAATTTCATTTTTTAAACAACTGTTAACTTCCTAATACAGATCTAGAAATTTAAAAAAATGCAACTAACACTTTAGATCACTAACACTCACTGTGATTTTAGATCCCTGTTAGCTATTTCTTACATAGCTCTATAATCCAGAGTGTAGTTATAAAAATTTCCCTGGACATTCTGATATATTCTAGAAGAAATGCAGAGTAACATACGTCAGAAGTGATGGTAGTAAAAAAACATGGGTCTAGGGGCCAAGAGATCCTGATTTTTCTTTCATTCTCAGCTCTATCATAATTAGCTGAGTACACCTAAGGAAATTACTTAATCTTCTGGAGCTCAGTATGTTTATCTAAAATATACAAGTACTAAATCAGGTGATCATTAAAGTCCTTTTCAAGATATAACATGCTAAAGGGTTTTAGACTTCTTCTGAAAAATAACAATTCCAATCCAAAAGGCTGTATGAATGAGTAAGGAAAGCTTGGACAAAGGTCAGGTAATAACTGGGCAAATAAAAGCTGAACTGGGTTTCACATTGTTCCTTACACAGGAAACTAAGATGACCTTGGATGCCATTATAATTCAAAGCCTAATCAAATTCTAAGTGAAAATAAACCAAAATGACCATATTTCCCTAAACCTCTATCTAAAGGTTTTAGGTGGTATGTCTACCTCTAGATATGGTGTGGTAGTCAAGTTTACAATCCACACGAAGAGGGACAAGCTGGTCTGGTGAACAGATCACCAAACCTAGAATCAGAATCATTTCACAGAACCAAAGAATGTTAGATCAGGAGGGTTTCTTGGTGATTTCCTCTATAACCTCATAATAAAGATGAAGAAACTTTCATCTGAGATCACAAGGATTTTAGTAGTGGAAACTGCTAAACTACCCCGAAACCAATGAGATTTTAAATATAGAAAGAAATAGACAAAAGTTTGTTTTAGATTTAATATCATTTACAAAAAACAATCAGACGTTTTATGTAGCAACAGTGTGCATCATGCTTGCAGAGCCCAGAAACCACCACCATTTGGGTAGGTTCTAAGAATTCTCTCAGGGTAGGAATTTAGATGAAATAATCTAAAACTTCATGAATGCACTTCTTATGCAAAGAACTATCATGTGCCAGGTATACCAGCCCTGGAACAGTCTGGCATTCAGGCTGCTGGTCTTTAAGTCACATTCCTATAGCTGGAGCAGATCAATGGAATAATCGGGGGAGGTATGGGGAGAGTGACAGATAATTTCAAAAAGGAAACAATTTTAAAATTTGAAAATTCAGTCTGAGGTGATGGATTCTAGGTTACCAGAATATACACTGTGTTTTAAAAACAAACAAACAAACCCAAACATCTATTTTAAAAGATACTCATCAATTAGAAATTTCTTTGAGCAATATAAAGCAGAAAATTATTTTAATGCAAGAAAGAGAGGTCACTTTAAAGAAATAAACATATCTGAAATGACTCCACACAGTATTACAATATGACCCCTTAATCAGTAAGCTTGAATTTATAGTATGGAGGTCACAAGCACTTATCAGTTATCTAAAATACCCAATCTGAAAACAAAAATTTGTTGTAATTCATTTGGTAACAAACTACAACCAAACCTGAATTCATCTGGCTGCAAACGTCTTGAACACGAGATTCTTTGTGGTCAAACCTGCCACTGAGTGTGACTATTCTCGCGCTTCACTACACAACTGTAGGACTGTTAATGTATTTTACTATGGGCACCACCCTAGACTCTGCTGAGCAAGTAATTCTGAATTTTGAAACATATTTGGATAAGGATAAGGTTCTACAAACTTAAAAAATCTAGCAATGAAAACATTCAGTATTCAAATCTAGTTACTGTCCTACAATAAGATTAAAATTTTACGCTAACTAATAAGGGCCTACTACTGCACAGCACAGAAAACTCTACTCAACACTCCATAATGACCTATATGGGAAAAGAATCTAAAAAAGAGTAGATAGATGTATTCATATATGTATAACATTGTTTGCTGTACAGCAGAAACTAACACAACACTGTAAATCAACTATACTCCAATGGAAATCTAAAAAAAATTTTTTAATGCTACAAATAGAAGTAAACTGTGCTGCTGAGTAAGCTACAGATATGGAGACTTAGAAACTATCAATCTAGCTACAAATTTCCCATTGACTTACGAAAATAAATCTATCCTGCAGATATGGGAGTTTAGAAAAATGACTTAAAATGCTGATAAAATTTCACTGAGAAATAGGAATTCAAATCATGAATATATAATGGTGGTTTAAAAATCACTTTTCTATTTTCAGTCTTTCTGAATTAGAGTCCTTCCTAATTATGAAAAAAGGTATTAATCTGAATCCGTTATCCCTTCAAACACATGCAAATGAACAGTCATGTAACCAACAGTAAGTTTTCAAAGATTGTTTTTTTTCCTTTCGTCTGCACCTCATGGCGTGTGGGATCTTAGTGCTCTGGCAGGGACTGAACCTCAGCAGTGAGAAAGTGTCAAGTCCTAATCACTGGGCTGCCAGCGAATTCCTCAAAGACATTTTTGTAGATGAAAATATTAGAAAAATATTCTTGAAAATTGTCTAAATCACATTTTTTACTAAAGACTTTAAAATACACAATTTATCCTTAAGTACTAAAATCTAGTCCTAGAAGTTCTAACATGGTGTCACCCTGCTGTACCGTATTCAGAAGACCAAGCACTCTAGCACCTGACTACCCATCTGGCTGCACAGCTATGCAAAGTGGTGAGGACCGGGAAGCAAGCAAAAGACTCTGACGCTTGCCTACAGAAGCTGTGTGCTGGAGCGCACGCCCTGTGCTGAGAACGATGGGCTTCAGATGCCATCATGCAGTTCCTATTTGGAAGTGAGAAGAGGCACTTCTAGAGGATTATTTAGAAAAGGGGTAATCAGTCCAGAGGGCATTACTCTGTCACAGCACACATATAAATATTAATATTTAAAACAATGATAGAATAATAAAAAGTGGCTAAACTGATACCCACGTATTTGGCTTAAAATAGCAGGCAAGTGTATCAGCTGACTCGTATGTCACATAATGACTGGGTAAGGTCTAAAGTCAGTGTGGTAAATATTAACCCTAAAAAAACTCGTTTAGCAAGTAACATGATGAGTCCATCTCCTTCTTTCAGTAAGTCCAACACAGCCAGTTTTTCCTCTGGCATCAGACTAGATCAGAGTTTCTGTGGCTGAATTCCAGACAGAGTAGTTACGTTTGCATTTAGGGGCTATGACAAATGAAAAAAAAAAACTTCTTTAAAACTACATCAAACGAGATGAGATCTTAACAGAGGCTGAGGTAGCAATGCAGGCACTGATGCTGCAGAAGGAGCCGTAACAGACTCACTTCCCTCATTCCCAGAGTGGCTCACGCTTCTAGTTCAACTGTACTTAGAATCCTCTGTAACAGCTGAACTGCTAAAGGTTTTTTTTCTCCAGGGGAATTAAATGAAGTTAAAGGTACACATGACATGAGTTCACTGTTATATACTTAACAGCAAAAAGCTTTAGGTTTCTGGAATATTCACAAACATGAAAGAATAAAGTGTTACCCTAAAGCAATTCTGTAAGTATACAGAAAGATCTAGGAAATTTATGGGAAAACTGAGAATTAAGTGCAAGAGAAAACAAATGATAAACCCACCCATTTAATCTGATCACATATATAGGGGGAAGGAAATAATGGAAAAGAAAATTACACAGTTATTAAAGATTTTTTCAGCTAAATTTTCAGTAATACTACTGTTCCATATTCATCTTTTAACATTCATTGGCAAACATAAATCAAGTAAGTGTTACACTATCAATGCTCACTTAAGTAGTATAGCAAAACAATTTATGTGAAAAAGATCATATAAGATCCTTAGGATAGTTATACAACTTAAAGAAGTGGAGAAGATAAGAAATTGGTCCAACAAGCCAGTTTTCTACATCTAGTCCCAAAGAATTTTAAACAACTTAATCTTTATCAGGGAAGCATAAGTTTATACTATTAAAATCTCTACACTCATACCATATAAGACCTTCATGCTGAAAAATCCTTTTGACTTTTAAGACTATAAAAGCAGAGAGAAACTGAATCTTCATGATATAGACTCCAAAATTAATGGGATTGCAAGTAATCTGTTAGGTAGGCCTCAGAATAATTTAGATTATCTTCTACTTGATTTCTGAAATGGGTTTATATTTCTTATGAGCTGAAAGACTTCCCTTTCATAGAAGTACTTTATTACTAATCACAAAGAATATTAATTTATGGAACCTTTTCTGAAGGTAATGAGGCACATTTTCATGTTTCTTAGGTTTAACCATAGCCTTACCAGATAATTAGGGGGACAGATTAAATTATCTTTATTAGCCCTTTCAAAATCTGTATTTAAATTATCTTTATAAATATCTGCAGTAACAACTTTAACAGTGAATTTCTATAATCTACATGCCTCAAACAACTGGCATTTGCTTTAAAATAGAAAACTAAAATTTGGGGAATATTTTAAGTAGATGGCATTTATATTAGACCCATTTCACAGTGTAGGCATAATGCTAAAGTACATATTACCTGAAATGTTTCCAAATTATTAGAATAATCCTTAAACTTAGATGTCCTAAGTCCTTAAATGTCCTTAAAGTTAGTGTCCCTCTTATAAATTATTCTGAATTACTGTGTCAGCAGAGAAAGAGTGCCTATCTATCAAGTTGCTGGCTTACTTTAAAGCAGTCTAGTAAAAGCCCAGAGAAGTATCCACTATCAATTTACGGTCCATTTTCTTTCCATATTATTTGAAAATATAATAGCTGACTCTTGGTGGTTCACGAAGTGCAACAGGAAACAAATGCCATACATTATAAACAGCACTAAAATTCTTGGGTGTGCAGAAATGTTTAAATGAAGACACATGCACAATTGGGATTCAAATAAATTCTTAAACCTAGATTTTAAAAAAATATATTTTAAGAGAAGGGGACTTTTAGCTGTAAGAATAACAGACCACATATTCCCAAAACTGATGAACCCGAGGCTTCTACAGAGACGCACATCAAAACGAATGAACGTACCAAAGTGTGCTGAACCGCTGCTGCTTTTGCTTTGCGTAGAGGTACTGCATGTCTGGGTCCCGGGTTGTGCTGTGCCTGTTCGATTTACACTCCTATACAGTTTTCGACAGGAGAGTTCATCATTGTCACTGTCATGTAGGGATGGTGTCCGAGGCCTAAAATGCCGCCATCTACATGATTTGATATTGACGAGTATCTGACTGAGGTCTTTAGAGAAAGATTTGTCCGAGGTATTTGTTTCTGAGGTATTGGCAGACTGATTGACTGGAGAATGTTGTGGTGAGGAAAGCATGTCCAGATCCAGATGGCGAAACACGCCGTCGTAGTCTGAGTGCGCTCTGTCCAGTAAGACCCTGATAAAAATCAGTCAGAAAATGTATGTAGAACAGCTATTCAGAATTTACACAAGAGTTTTTTTTCTCTCCCCTCCCCAAGTCCCTCAAAGCCATCTCATAGCAAATATTTAAAAGCTATAAATTTGATTATTTCAGTATTTGGCTCCGTAGGCTAAACTCTCAATTTCTGTTAAGGTTCTTTCACTTTTTAATGGTTCGATTAGAGAAGAAAGTACTCCACCTTGAAGAATAAAGTAAGCTATCCAACTTACAACAGAAAGCCTTCTAACAATATGTTACTGTCACCATACAAGATAATTTGATCTTTCACTTCCATTACAAAGCACCAAAACATTTATGAAGCATTGCTAACGTATCTGTTCCTTAAGCAAAAAAAAATTTTTTTGAGGGAGTAGGTACGAGAAAAACAATAAAAGTATGTGATCTTTGGATATTTTACACTATTAAAATTTCTTACAGACAAAATATTTGAAGTCACCACTCGAGAGGATTTATTTTTACTTTATTTATATAAACTTTATAAATGAATCCATCTTAAAATGCTAACACTAACTAATGCTAGTATAGAATAAAATATAGCCAACATAGAGAACTTTCACTACTAATGATGAGGTTGAAAAAGCACTCAATAAAATGTGTCTTAACTGGATAATTCTAAACTGATGAAGTGATAACAACTGCAATTAAGATCAAAAATGAAAGAAACATGTGTAAGTCATTAATTTACTGTAAATCAGACCCTTAGGTTTCTTCCTGAAGGCAGCTTGATCTGTTTTGCCTTTTAATTTTTTTTCACTAATACCACACGAGTCTTTCTTTTCCTTCGCTTTCATGTGTTTGGCAATCCCTCCCCTCCCCACACAACTTCTCACCTAAAGACCTCCAGAGCATCAAGGACTCCATCAGGTCTAGACAAAGGCAGGTGTCCTGACAAGCTGAGGTCAAGATCAGGTCCCGCATGGAGCCAGGAGCCTTTCCTCTGATGAGTTAACTCAGTGTACTAGTTATACGACATTTCTTAGCCTATTTAATCCTTTTTCTCAGTATCTCCCAGAATGCCTAAAATAATTTTGGGTAATTTCTTTAATGTCATATGGGCTTCCCTAATAGCTCAGTTGGTAAAGAATCCACCTGCAATGCAGGAGACCCCGGTTCGATCCCTGGGTTGGGAAGATCTGCTGGAGAAGGGATAGGCTACCCACTCCACTATTCTTGGGCTTCCCTTGTGGCTCAGCTGGTAAAGAATCTGCCTGTAATGCAGGAGACCAGGGTTTGATCCCTGGGTTGGGAAGATCCTCCAGAGAAGGGAAAGGTTACCCACTCCAGTTTTTCTGGCCTGGAGAATTCCATGGACTGTATAGTCCATGGGGTCACAAAGAGTCGGACATGACATTTTTTTAATGTCATAGAATTTACATAATCATGATGTACACTTGTTTTCATCTACCTCTGAGGACGGATATCTGAGGTTTTCAATTTTGAGAAGAAAAGCAGATCCATTAGGGAACCACTAGTTATGCATTAAAAGCTACTGTTGTGTAACAGGTAACAAAGTGGCCAAGTATCTTAGTCAAAAAAAAAAAAACACAACAAAAAACAGTTAAGAGCAGGTGGGAACAAATGAGCTCTTTGGAAGGATCACCTCATTTTAAACTTTCCATCACCCACATCTAAGACATCCCTCTGCTAGGAGCAGAGATGCCTCACCTTCCACCGCGCCCAACCCGTCTTCGTGCAAATCCGATGCACCGCTGGGGCACAGTCAGGGTGGTCAGGCAGTATCGGTATCGCACATCCCCTATTCCTCCGTTGCTAGGACTAGTCCAAGGCCAGTTGCCAGTTTGGTCTAAGTGAGGCTTAAAAAGAAAAATCCGAATTGTTATTTATTTTTTGTCAACTAAAGGTAAACTGCTTGTTATTTACAAAGACAATCCACACTTACAGCATAGTACTGACAGCCTGCTTTCCTTCGGAAAGCAAAAGGGCCATCGGGATCATTCTCTTCCTCAGCTTCTGAAGAACCAGACAGAACCTTTAAATAAAAGGTAGTGCGTCAGATTGTGTGCCTTCCTATGTTCCTCATCTTGTTCACAGAAAATCCTTGCACTCACCTGGGAGAGAGGCTCTTCGTCCGAGCTGGGGAAGTCATACTGGTTCAGGTCTTTAGCGTTGAAAACCGGCAGCGTGGTGGGGCTGGCCTGTTGAGGAGCAGCAGCAGCAGACGAAGGTAAGACTTTGGGCTTCTTTTCATATTTACGTTTAGGTCGGATAAGATCGGCCTTATCTTGCTGCAATAGTCATGAATTAAACACCAGAAATCACGGTCAACAAACTCAAAGTTTGGGGGAAGTTTTAAAATAAGTTTACTGCTAACATGGACTCATAGGAGTTATAAGACTCTTACGTTTTGTCATTTTCTAATGTAAGTCTTAGAGGTCGTTCTCTGTGAAAACATGAATATGTTCCTACAACCTAAACATGATCATAAAATACTTTGTTTCTATTAAAGTAAAAGAAGAGAAGTTCTCCTGAAATCCTTTAACTACAATTAGTATTTACTGCTGGCTTCTGTATCTTTTTCTTAACTTTCTACAAAAATTCCAGGAGAGAATTTTTTAAAAGGAACTTTTAGTTAGTCTTCATCCTAAAGAATTAACAAATCAACACTGGGAAAGTAATAATGAAAACATATACACAAAGCAAACTTCAGATAACTGTTAACATAGTGAAAACAAATCCATAGTACTGAGGTATTAAAAAAATAAAGAGTAGTAAAGACTTGCTAGCTCTACAATGAAAGCAAATGGTGAGCAGTTTTAGAGGATAAAGATATGAAAGCACTAAAGCGGGAAACAACTCAGGGATAAAATACATAGGCACGAGTGATGAATACAGTTGCACATTAGAAATACACATGGCAGGTGAGGGCAGAGGTGAGGAGAGATATGAATTTGAGGTGGAGGCAACAGGCAAGGAAGATCAGAGGCAAAAGTGGTATTTGGTAGGAAGAAACGGATCATGGCGAGTATAATGTTTGTGTAAATATGCTAAGTATTTATATCAAGCTTTATGAGGTTTATAGCATTATGGTTTTTAAAGAAAAGTTAATGAAACTATAAGGTATCTCTCTTTACAATTTCTACTGCTATAGGCCAGTCTTAAATCAAAAGCTGGCTTTCATGGTAGGGTTTATAAACAAATTTCTCCTTTTTACTCTGATTCTAATGATAAAAATCAAAAACATTCTGATCACCTTATTAACTTTAAATTCCTTCACGTCCATCGCCTCCTGGTGTTTGAACTGACTGCTGTTGGCGATGGGGATGAGGGGGATGGTGTATGTGGGCTTCACTGGCTGCCTCTGAGCCATGACCTCAGACATGATCTCCCCACTGTAGTCACCCAAATTATACCTGAAATGGTATGAAAAGGTTTACAGAGTTAGTTCTTGTAAGCACTTACCGTCATGATGACTAATAACTAACCCAGATATTAACTATAAACCCTGATGAAACTTAAGGTAAGATTACAGGTAAACTACCTGATGAATGTTTATTAAAAGTAAAGATTACATAGTTCCTATTGCTTCTTTCTTTTACTTTTTGGCTTATGGCTTTATCATGCCACCATTAATAGATAACCATGGCGGGGGAGAGGGGGATTTAATTTTAACATAGCAATTTTGGTGACAGATTTGGTGGAGATGTTGAAATTCATGCCTGAAATGGTACTGAGGAACTTTCTGCTAATTTGAGTTGCCTGTGCCATAAAACTAATTTTTCTGAAATGAATCATAAGAAATTGAATAGTGATTTCCTTTGGGAATAGGGACCTGGAAACAGGGGAGTGTAGCCTGAAGTTTTCACTGTGCTTCTGCTGAAGGATTGTGTGTGTGTATTTCGTCGCTCAGTCATGTCCAACTCTTTAGCAACTCCATGAACTGTAGCCTGCCAGGCTCCTCTGTCCATGGGATTTTTCAGGCAACAATACTGGAGTAGAATGCCATGCCCTCCTTCAGGTGATCTTCCCAACCCAGGGATCAAACCCGCGTCTCCTGCACTGCAGGTGGATTCTTTACTGCTGAGCCACCGGGGAAGCCACACTGAAGGATTATCTAGGTATTAAGAATACGGGCCTTTCCCCCATCCCTGTTTTATACTTTTCTGTTAAAAAAAATCTCAGCATGTGTTAAGAAAAAATTCAGTATCATTTAGTAAACAAAATAAAAACTTTAGAAGTGACAAATGTTCTCTCCCTCGCAGCTCTGCACTAACTCAAGTTAAGTCTAAAAGAAAATGATTTTGAAATGGAAGTATCCTGCATAACAATTTTACTGAACCCAGTCACTTTAAAAGTGAAACCAGAGAGAGGAAGGCATGTAGAATTACACAAAGTACATCAACACCACATATTTCAGCAGTCTCTAACTATTATTAAAAGAATGTATTTCTGGAGTTACAGAAAACTGCTTAGGAAATAAATGACCTCTACACAAAATTTCTAATGGTGCCATGCTTCTCATGCTATTAAAACATACTTTACCTCTTTTCCATAATTTCCAGTGTTAAGTGCAATAGCTCTCTTTTACTCTTTTCTCTTCTTTTTATCATCTCTAGAATAGTAACAGCCCGGCTTAGGTCTCGACGCAGCTTAAGCATTTTTTCATAAGAGGCTTCATCATTTTTGCGATTCTGCAAGTATGAATTTGCTTGTTTAATGTCAGTAAGCATTTCTGAGTATAGCTGGTGACATATAAGAGTATATATATATTTGAAAGGTGAGATTAGAATTTAAACACACTGAAAGGGAACATGGATCACCGGGAAATCAATTTTGAATATGGTTTTTAATGAAACAACATAAAGATATATCATTATTAACTCAGTAATGAATTTTAAGGCAGATTCATTTTAAATTAATATTTTTCATTATAAAATGTAGAAAGTCTGTCTAAATACAAAACAGGTTTCTGATGCTGAGGCATTTATAACTATAAATAAATTTTCTTACATCAGAAAAATTACAAAAAAATCTCCCCAGGTTTCCTTACTTTCCGCGTCTGCATTTTTTCAGTTCGTCTTCTAAAAGCCACGTAAGGATCATTTGTGCTCGAACCATCTCGCTTCTCTTGTTTTACTGATGGGATAAGAGACGGACCTCGACAGTTTTTTCTCTTTTTAATCCAGTATTCATAAACTTCTCTAATTAATTCATCGTCTTCTTTTAGCAGTAGTTTGGCTTCCTGCAGACTGACTGGCTAAATGTAAAATCATTATGTCATTTTCATATAATACAAAGAAAAGGTTCAAAAGTACTTCTAATTTAAATGACAATCATCAGAATAACAGTATTAACAATAGCAAATATGCTGAGTACCTTGTACATGTCAGATAACGAGCTAGACGTTTTATGTAAATTATTGTATTTAATTTTCACAACAATCCTCTAATGTTTTTCATCTTTATTTTACACACTGGGAAACAGACACACACAGAAATTGAGACCTTATGCTGAAGGTTATATAGGCTAGAAATGGACAGAGATATGAATACAAGCTTGTCCAGAGCCTGCTCACTTACCCTCTTTCCACTGTTTTCACAGAAAGAGATATATACACACACACACACACACACACACACACACACACACATTCATTATATATACAATGAAGCTGTACCTGCTGACCACTGCCTTTTTCTAGACGGTCAATCATCTCCTCAAACTGCAATGGGCAGATGTCCATTTTCTTCTTCAGTTTATTCACAAATACTTCATCTTCAGAATCCAAATCATAATCGGGCTGCTCAGCATCCAAACTAAAAGCTGACAGAAGAAACCACACGCGATCATTTACCGTGTGGAAACACGGACAGAAACCTCTCACTGATATCTGGGTTATCTCTAGGGAAACAGGGAAGATTTTTAAAAAGATTTTAGTTTTCAGACTTGAAAACAATCTAAGCTTCCTGCATTTAAAGTTTAAGAAAGAAGACCATCTTTATTGTTAAAAGTGATAAAAGACTGCCTGTGACCTGTGACCCCATCCCACACAAAGCAAACTAGAAGCCCACTAGTAAAAACAGAAAGAGATTGTTAAATGCGCAGGGTTGAACTGAACAAAAATTATGTAGCTCAAAAATGATAAAATATCAGCAATTTCATGGGATTTAATACCATAATAGAAGGATAAGGGTTTTAAGTAAGATTGTTTCTAGAATGCTTAAGTCCTATTTTTTCTAGAATGCTTAAGTCCTATTTTGTAAATTATTGAACCGCTTCACTGACAGCTCGGGGGTGGTATTTGAAGTTGAAGTGTTAGCCATGGCCAATAAGGGTAACAGCTGTCACTCAGTGCGCTCATTCCTGCCGAGGTTTGTTCCCTCATGAGAATCACTGTCATAGTGAGAGAAATGGGAAGTTTTCCTTTCAAGGAAAATTTCCCTTTCAAAATTTGTCAAGATTTGGAAAAAAAAAAAAAAAAAGGGCAAGAACCTTTGCTTTACACAATACTGTCAAATGTTGTTCAATTACTTTGCAAAATTAAACTAGTTTGATAATAATGTAAGTAAAATATTAAGAAGCTTGATACCAAAATCTGTCTCATACCTTTTCCTTCCCTTAACAGTTCCTCCCAAGTTCCCACCACCTTCAAACCCACAACCGTGCAATTGTATGAGGCCCTTTCTGACAGGCCTCGCTAGTTGCATCTGCACATTATGACCCAGCAACATCAAATTCCGTTTGTTTCAAACAGCAGGTCCTCTCTCCCTGTCTTCAGGCCTTTACATTAGCTCTTTCCTGCCTGGTCCACCAGGCAAACAACTCATCTTTACAAAACCCAACCTGACATCAACTCCTGTGGAATCCTTTCTGGACTGCCCCCCACCCAATAAGTGGTTCCTAACTATTTTATCTTTTTTAGAAGTTACAAACCCTCTCTCCCCCAAAAAACATGGTGTAAACATATAGTATTTTACATAAGTTATAAGCAGAAAATTCAAATGTCCTTAAAACAGCTTGTGGCACTACGGTTAAAAAATTCCTGTCCTAGATCACTCCCCTTCTTTTGTACTACTGTTACACATACTTAACAATCTTATTTGCTAAACATTCAAATATGCTCAATTTTCTTGAGCGGAGGGATTGTATCTCATTTATTTCTGTCACACTGAACACTCAACTCCTCAGTCCTTACCAGGGTCTCACATCTAGAGGCACACAATGCTCATCTGTTTCTCATAAGTGGTGATAATTTTGGTCACCAGTCAAGAAACTGCCCAATATTCCACTGTGTTATCTCTGGCCCATGCCCTCCTCCACCATCTCGTAACTAATAAGCAGTTTGTGGGGAGAGCTTAAGACCATGCAAATACCCTGCTCCTCATAAAAATTTCCTCTTAGGTACACACATTGGTGATTCTTATGTGAGTCAGCCTCGATAATGTAACTGCAAAAATGATTTTCTGGGTTTCTTTGAATTATTATTCAAAAAAACTTTTATTTTGTATTGGGGTATACAGCCGATGTGATAGTTTCAAGTGGACAGCAAAGGGACTCAGCCACACATATACATGTATCCATTCTCCCCCGAACTCCCCTCCCATCCAGGCCACCATAAAACACTGAGCAGAGCTCTTTGTGCTATACAGCAGGATCTTGTTGGTTATCCATTTTAAATATAGCAGTGTGTACATGTCCATCCCAAACTTCCTAACATCCTTTACTCCACCATTCTCTTCGACATAGCACCATTCTGCTCTTGGCTGGCATTCTCTACTGTAAAACCGTGAGACTAATCTTCTCTACCACTTAGCACTTTGTTTATTACCAGTATGGAACTCAGGAATTTTTACTTTTACAATGGTTCACAATTCATTACTGTACTCAACTATTCCATTGCTTAAAACGTCCCCAAACTAGCCAGCAGAAACTCCGATGTCCTCCTGTGATATGCCTCTACCATTTTTGTGAGTTCTTAATTTCTGGCATAACAAGATGTTCAGGTTTATCTTGACTTACCCTCCCCCAGCCCTGGGATCAGCCATCTTTCCACATATTCTTGGTCCTATTTAGTGGTTACAGACCAGGGACTAGGTGTTAGATGTGCTTATTGCTACTGAATATTTTTGCTTCTTGGCTTTACCAGTGGACAGAACCAGAAATGCACAGATCTTTACACACACACACACACATTCAAATACACAAGAAGACTGCCTTTTAAGAGAGACTTCCTTTGAGGATAAGCAAGAGAATCTTGAGACTCAAATTTGAGGGGGAGGGAGGGGAGATTTGTTCCTGCCTATTCAGGTCAGAACTGTTTTGTCCTTTCTTACAGAATGAATAGGAAAGGAGAAGTCCTAGTTGTACAATCTCAGTTCAGTCGCTCAGTTGTGTCTGACTCTTTGCAACCCCATGGACTGCAGCATGCCAGGCCTCCCTCTCTATTACCAACTCCCGGAGTTCACCCAAACTCATGTCCATTGAGTCGGTGATGCCATCTAACCATCTCATCCTCTGTCGTCCCCTTCTCCTCCTGCCCTCAATCTTCCCCAGCATCAGGGTCTTTTGCAAGGAGTCAGTTCTTCACATCAGGTGGCCAAACTATTGGAGATTCAGCTTCAGCATCAGTCCTTCCAATGGAATATTCAGGACTGATCTCCTTTAGGATAGACTAGTTGGATCTCCTTGCAGTCCAAGGGACTCTCAAGAGTCTTCTCCAACACCACAGTTCAAAAGCATCAATTCTTTGGCGCTCAGCTTTTTCTATAGTCCAACTCTCACATCCATACATGACCACTGGAAAAACCATAGCCTTGACTAGATGGACCTTTGTTGGCACAGTAATGTCTCTGCTTTTTAATATGCTGTCTAGGTTGGCCATAACTTTCCTTCCAAGGAATAAGCGTCTTTTCATTTCATGGCTGCAATCACCATCTGAAGTGATTTTGGACATGTAGAAGCTTCCAGATCACCAATCAAAAGAGAAACAACATTAAGACCCCTTGGACCAGGAGATGTTGAACACCACTCTCAAACAGCTGAGGAAGTATTAACAGTTTGGAACTAAAGCAGGGATAATGGTTTTAAAACAGGTTTCTTCCTTCAGTGCTCTGATAGGATAAAAGGGAGAAAAGTACTATCTCTTTCCTAAACCTATTAAAGACAAGAATAACATTGAAGATTTTCCAAATAAATGTTCAATGAAATGTTAACAGATAATATGTAAAGAATACATCTGAAAAATGCTGGTTAAAATAAACTTTCCTTTTTAATTGCAAGGTTCCCAGAGCCTACAGAGTAATATGTATTGTAACTCTGGGGTAGAGAGGGAAATATAACATGCAATCATTCTCAAATGTTTCTAATCACTACTTTTTAAGGCAATACTATCATCTTGAAAACTCCAAGGAATAGTCTGTGTAAACATTAGCTTAAGAGTTTTATAAAACAGAAATTATAAGAATTGAAATGAACCAGTCTATATACATAATTTGATACAATGTACCCTTCATAAGCAATGCATTAGACTACCTGGCATTCAATGTTCAATTGCAACTTTGCAGAAATTTGTAATATAACTAGCCTTTTCTTGTGTATTGTAATATAAAAGTCAATACCAATTTTTAAAAAATTAACATCACTTTTACACAATCTCTTCCAGAAAATAAGAGGAAACACTACCTAACTTGTTTTATGAGGCCAATATTACTCTGATACCAAAACCTGACAAGACAAAGCACACATTCACAAAAAGATTAACAATATCTTTCACAAATTTAGATGGAAAACTTCTCAATAAAATCCCACCCAACAATGTATGGAAAACACACACACACACATACCCCCCACAGCCAAATGTGATTTATTCTAGGTATGCAAGGCTGGTTCAGTATTTGACAACCAACCAAGGAAACCCATCACATCAGAGAATAAAGAAGGCAGGAAAATCACATGACCTTATTAACTGATGCAGAAAAAGCAGCTGACAAATTCAATAGTCAGGATAAAAACTCCCAGTACACTAGGAACAGAGAACTTTCTAAACCCCCTTCAGGTGACATAATGCTTAACGGTGAAAGACTAAACTTTTTTCCCTTAAGATCAGGAACAAGGCAAGGATATCTGCTCTCAACACTGTATTCAAGTTCTAACCATTATACTAAGGCAAGAAAGAGAAATTAATAACATACAGGTTGGAAAGGGAAAGCAAAACCATTTCTATTTGCAGACTACAACATGATTTTTTTCCACTTAGAAAATCCCAAAGAACCTGCAAACATCTTCTAGAACTAACATGCAATTTCAGTTAAGGCCACAGGACATATGCTCAGCATACAACTGAACTGCATTTCTGCATACTGACAATAAACAGGTGGAAAGAAAAATCAAAAGTGCAATACCATTTTCAATTGTGTCAAAGAAAACAGGTATATAAAAAAAAAAGTACTAAAACACCATGGATCTTCATGATGAAAATTATAAAGTGTCAACTAAAGAAATCAAAGGCCTAAATACCTGGAGAGTCATATTGTGGTCATGGACTAGAAGACTCAACACAGAAAAGATGTCAGTTCTCCCTACAATGATCTATAGATTTAAATGCAATTCGTATCAAAATCACAGCAAGTTTCTTCGCAGACACAAACTTATTCTAGTGGTATTTTTAGGGAAATATTTACAGGGAAAAGCCCTAGAATGCCCAACACAATCTTGAAAAAAAAAAAAAAAAAAAAGGAGGAAGCATTTCCCCAATGTTAAGGATTATCATATAGCTGCAGTAATCGAGACAGTGGTACTATCTTGGGATAAACACAGGGATCAGTGGAGTAGAATACAGAACCCACAAATAGAGCCACATCAATATGCATAATTGATTCTTGTTGAAGAAACAAAAACAATCAATAGAGGAGGGATCATTTTTCAATAAACAGTGTTGGAGCAATTAGATGCCCAGAGTGGGGAGTGGGGGTACACACCGTGACCTAAACGTCACAGTCAAAATAGATCACACACTTAAATGGACAACTATGAAACTTCTAGAACAGGTCATAGGAAACCATCTTTGGACCCTGGGCAAAACAAAGACTATTCTTGGAGTTGATACTAAATGGATCTAACCAAAATTAAAAACTTCTACTCTGTGGAAAACTGTTAAGAGAATGAAAAGACAAATTATATACCGGGAAAAAATATTTCCAAATCACGTATGACAAAGACTTCTGTCTACAATATATAAACAAACAAAATACTCAAAACTTAACATCAAAATACTCTCATTAGAAAATAAGTAAGACACGCACAATCTTCACCAAAAAGGATATGTAGATGGCATAAAACACATGAAAAGATGTTTAACATATTAGTCATTTAGAGAAAAACAAATTTAAAGTACAGTGAGACATCACTGTATACCTACTAGAATGGCTAAAATTAAAAAGTGATAACCTCAAATGCTGACAAGGATAAAGGAGAAACTGGATCCCACATACACAGCTGATGATACCGCAAACAGGCATAGCCTTCTGAGATACAGAGTAGACATTCTTGTCAAACTAAAACTGGATGACCCAGCAACTACACTTATAGGCATTTAACCCAGATAAGTAAAGATTTATGTTCACTCAAAAATCTGTACATAAACGTTCACAGCAGCTTTATTTGAAATAGTCAAAATCTGGAAACGACCCAGTCTCTCTCTGAGTGAGCAATGCAACCTGCTGCAGAGCATGTTATGGAAGACTGCTCAGGAAGAGAAAGGAACGAACTACTGATACATGCAACAGCTTGAATGAACGTCAAGGAGGCTATGCTAAGAGGATAGAGTCAGTCTCAAAAGGATATACATTCATAATTCCATTCACGTTACCTTCATCAACAAACATAATTACAAAGATGGACAACAGATGAGTGGTTGCCAGAGGCTAGGAGTGCATTTAAAGGAGCAATAAGGTGGAGTCTTGTGATGGTATAACTGAGTATCTTAATTGTGGTGGTGAATATACAAGGCTTTACATATTCTGTGAATCTACAGTCATGTAAGACAATGTTAAAAGAAACTCAAAGTCAGCTAACACTCATTTGGCTGACAGTGTTTATAAACTTTCCAATGTAACATGTCTTTCTAAATTTGTACTGATGAAAAATATTTTTTCCCCAAATAATTTACAATTCTGCTTCCATTTTATTACTGTTATTTGATTACAATGTCAGCAGTCAATGCCTTTTTAAATATAGTACCCTGACTTTTCTGACCACAATTTAACCCACAAGCTACCAATAAAATGGAATTTGTGAATTCTGGTCATCAATAGAAAAGCACCTATTTGTAAAACAAGCATTCGAAGCTTTTTTTCTGATAGTAATGATAATGTAAATTGAGTAATGTAATTTTATCTTGCTCCATCCTGCTTTAACCTGATAGCATATATTCATGAAATAATACAGCCAGTGGCTGTGGAATGCAGTGTGGTCCTGGTTAACATATACAGCAAGGATCCATTCTGGAATTTCACACTGACATGACTTTCCAGAGAATTAAGGTTTTAGGTCCTATTATTGGTAAACTTTGTTTGGAATGTCTGTGTTTTATATGTAATTAAACACGAGTAGGCAAGAAAAACACACGCCATTTGTTTGGTTTACTTCAAAGTAACCTTTAATAAACTGGAAAAAATTTTTTTCTAAAGAAAAAATTTTTTTCCTAATGAGTACAAGCTGGAGGTAAAGGTGAAAAAACATCGCAAGTTAAAAACATCAAATGCTAACACAGAACTGGTAAGAGTCAATATGGGCATGTTTACCTGTGGTTTTCATTATGTAAGAAATAGTTTTTAAAAAATGCTTAGAACCCAGGACAAAAATTAGACCATATGGAGAAAATGATAAATGAGTTAGAAAAGTAGATAATAAGCAAGAAACTAGGTAAAGCTAGTTGCTCTATGTCCACAGAGAGAACAATACAAACAAAACAGATTTATACTGTTCTGTAAAAAGTTTAGACAGGCCCCTGGAAAAAGCTCTTGATCATAAAGACAAGACAAAAATGAAAGCGGTTAACACCTTTTCCTTAGCAACCCTGCAATTACACGTTTAGTGGTCCACAACATGGGGACCAAATGAATGAAATAAATTCACCTAAGTTTACAAGCTCTCAGCAGTTCATCATCAAATGTGATTAAGCTATCAAAGGGTCATTTCCACTGAAGACCTCTATCAGTACCAAGTGACACAAGTTACCAATTAAAACACGAAATTTTAAAAAAAAAAAAAAAAAAAAAAAAAAATCATGAGAATTCCCTGGGGGTCCAGTGGACTCCATGCTTTCACTGCCAAGGGCCCAGGTTTGATCCCTGGTCAGGGAACTAAGATGCCATGAACTTATGGGGCTTGGCCAAGAAAGAAAAAAACAGAAACACAGATGGGGCTGGCAAACTATGGCCTGTGGGCCAATACTGGACTGACACATGTTTTTGTCAAGAGAGTTTCACTGGAACACAGTCATGCCCATTTGTTTAAGTACTGTCTATTGTTGCTTTTGTCTGTAACTGCAGAGTAAAATAGCTGTGACGGAGACTGAATGACCCACAAAGTTTAAAACACAATCTGACCCTTTACAGAAAAGGTTTGTTGACTTCTGACTTCTACTAAGAAATTCTTTAAGGCAATTAGTATTACTATTTCTGAACAGTAAGAAAATGATTTCTACATCTAAAGGTATACTCTTTATCCTACTCATCTACAGTAGCAGAAGATGCCATGTTGAGATTAAGCTAAAATAAAAATCTAGGCTGAAACTGTGTTCTTTCTTGTCAGGCGGGAATCTCAAGCACAAGTGTAAAAGGTGAAAATGGCTCTGATAACTCTCAAGCTGATGCTGGTCAATGAAGGGGCCCCCAACAGATAAACATAAAAATCTGTTGAGATATGTAAGAACACAGTACAAGATACAGTCATCAAGAGAGTAATCACTTACGCTGTATGTGAATGAGCTGCTTTGGCATCTTGAATTCCCCAGGATATATAGACTCATAGTAAGCGATGTTACTTTCTGCTTCTGGGACTGGTATAACCATGTTATCCCTCTTCTCGCCATACACCTGCTGTGCTGAAATAGCCCGCTGAAGATGGTGTTCCTAGAAAGAGGGAGAAACAGGTACATTTACACATTAAAAAACGAGCAATCAGAACATACAGCCTTATGAAGAAGTTTCTTGTTTATTTATTTTTAAAGTAGAGGGATTTTTAGTGGCCTTGTAAGGATGCTAACAATATAGTTGTGGTGAAAAGATTTTGAGTATAAACAAGAAGATCTGGTTAGATACACTGTGTATTTCAATTTAAGAAAAGGCACTGCACTGAAATTGAGGATTAAATTATATAAGATTAAAAAAAAGGCTGACCAAAGCTGTTACTTAAAGTTTGCACTTTGCAGATGAATTTTTTTTTTAAAGGGGTAAAACATTTGAACTTATTGTATACAGAAAGCAGGCTATGTATAAAAAATATTTTATGGATTATAATCACTTATTCATACAGTGCTTCAGAAGAAGGGTACAGATTATTTTCTCCATTTTTAGTTGATGAAACTGACACAGATTCAAACCTGGTCTTCTGTCCCAAGGAATACCCTTTCTTATGAATTTCCAGAGCCCTTTTTGGACGGTAGTAAAGTACAGGGACTGAAAGCACAGGCTGCAGGGTCTGTGACTCCTGGCAAGACACTTCATTCCTCTAAGTCTGTTTCCTCCAGTAAAAGAAAAATCGAATCTTACAGGGTTGGTTGGGAAGATTTAAGTAATATAAATGTGCATTAGATGTTCAGTATAATGCCTGGCACCTAACAGGTGCTCAAAATGAGCTTCGGTTGAGTTGCCACACAGGAAGATTTTTTTACCAGCTGCCATAAAAGTACCTGTTCTCATCCACCCCTATCATCACTGAATTCTGGTAAACATTTCATTAAATTAAAACTAGTTTTAAAAATACTAGTTTTTAAAATATTTATATACAAGTTCAGGGATGAAAAACATTCCAACAGTATGAAGACAAAAATTTCAGTCTCCATCAGTAGCCTCTGGTAATTTTATGTATACGTAGATTTCAATTCACAGCTAGGAGTCTTCTGAGCGACCTGACATACCCTGACATATCCCCTTGACATATCCTGGAGATTGTTCCATACTGATACTTTTACTACAATTTGTGCAACAGCAGAAGTGCATTTCACTCTGTGGATGTGGAATACACACTCCATTAGTTACTTAACCAGACATTAACTGATAAGAGAAAAAAACAAAACCAAACCAAACCAAACCTGGAAACCACCTAACGCCTATCCTTCTCCCTGAATGCTGCAAACCCAACCCTGTACTATGATATATAGGAGATACCTATGTGGGCCCACGAGAGCCTCTGTAGGACAAGGAGAGATGCAAGTGCTCAGAGGGTACATGAGGTGACAACACCTATTCTGACCATTCTGTGTAGGAATCCTTAACATCTCTCTTCAATTTTAAAATCACCCATCTTGTTATTTTTGGTTAATTTCTTTACAGTGAGTTTTTCTTCCCTTGAGTGTTGCCATTTGCTCACTTTCAAAAGGCCTGCTTTCCCTTTTCTCATTGATGTTTAAATAGGTGGATTATTTTCCTTTTCAATATTAAGGAAATTAGCCCCTGCGTAATAAAATTGACAAATATTTTCCTGAAGTTTGACTGGTCATTTTAATTTTTTTCCTTGTAAGAAAGTTTCACTAGTCAAATTTATCAACATTTTCCTTGATGACTCTGTTATCCTTAATAACAGGTATAAATTGTACAGTTGCAAACACTGGTATGTAAACAAACCCTTTCCTTTTTATAATGCATTTGATCTCTGATTCTTGTGGCTCTTGGGAGCTGGTGGAAGCAGTGTGCAGGGGGCAAGAGGGGGGACCGGGAACAGGCTGTGGTCCCAGTGCACTGGCCCTGGAAGCCTGAGACGCAGGTGGGGAGCTGGTCACAGGCGTGCCCTTCCCCTCTCAGATACCCTCTCACGGCAAGAGCAATTTTGTGACCCATGCCCCCCCTCTACTTACACCAAACTCAAGGAGGGAGTGAGGGAGCAAGGCGCGTTATTCTTAATTTGCACTTTGTTCTTAATCAGTTAGCACGTCTCTGTGTAGGTGAACATGTGAGAGATGGTTGACCTATTTTTTGTATGTAAGGAGAGAGAGCAAGCCACTATCCTAATGTCTAGCATAAAATCATCTATTTCCCTTAATGACTAAAAAATGTCCCTTTATAACTTCCTCTTGCATTTGAGAGTATTTCCAAGCTCTTCCTCCTTATTCTATTCAAATGCCTCCTATGTCACTATTTAACGTGTTTTTTAAAAGCGCAGCCTCAGACTATTTATTAACTAGTGCTTTTTAAACACTAAATTCACTCCTCGCAATTCTTTTTCAAAAATTTCCGGGCTATTTATTTTTCTAGATGAACCACAATGAAATTTACTTTCTCAGCGTGAGATGGGACCACTAAGGCCTTTAGATGTTTTGCAGTGTGGTGGTGAAGAACAGGATTTGTATCAGGAGTGCTCTGGACTTGTATGTCAGCTCCACGGTCTACCAGTTCTAGGACTTTGGGGCTTGGGACAAGATAGTTATACCAGTAAGTTTTATTACCTCTAAGTGTACACTGTGTATCTATCATAGGGGACTGTGGTCAAGATAAAACGCCTGAGACATACTAATGTACCTTTCACTACTAGAGAAGTTGAAGTTTCCCATATGCTTGTTAATATTTATATTCTCCCTAGTGTTAACAGCTTTCTGTAGAAAGACTTTTCCTGATGTTCATATCCATTTTTCTATAATTGTGAAATCAAATTTTTGTTTCTCAATATTATAGTAAATACTGCTTTAAAAAAAACCTTACACATGGTTTTTGTTTTATAAAATATTTGACACAATTTCCTCATGCTTCCCTGGTGGCTCAAGTGGTAAAGAATCCACATACAATGCGGAAGACCTGGGTCTGATCCCTGGGATGCGAAGATCCCCTGGAGATCTTCCTCATGAGGAACTTCATAAGGACTCAAGGTATGTGTAATATACAACAAATAGGTTATGGTTTTCTAAGCCTGAAAAACCTCAATAACTGGGATGTAACTATAACTTTAAACTTTCCTATTTACTGTCACCCTGTGTATGTACAAGGACTTGAGGATTGAAGGGGGCCACACACAGGTGCCAGTGTGGCCAGAGTGTGGTGAGGGGCACACAGGGTGGTCAGCATCAAATCATGCAGAGTCATGGGCATGTTAAAAATTCATCCTTGTACTAAGAGCAATAGTGTCTGAAGGGTTTTCAGTTCAGTTCAGTTCAGTCGCTCAGTCGTGTCCAACTCTGCGACCCCATGGATCGCAGCACACCAGGCCTCCCTGTCCATCACCAACTCCCGGAGTTCACTCAGACTCATGTCCATCAAGTCAGTGATGTCATCCAGCCATCTCATCCTCTGTTGTCCCCTTCTCCTCCTGCCCCCAATCCCTCCCAGCATCAGAGTCTTTTCCCATGAGTCAACTCTTCGCATGAGGTGGCCAAAGTACTGGACTTGCAGCTTTAGCATCATTCCTTCCAAAGAAATCCCAGGGCTGATCTCCTTTAGGATGGACTGGTTGGATCTCCTTGCAGTCCAAGGGACTCTCAAGAGTCTTCTCCAACACCACAGTCCAAAAGCATCAATTCTTAGGCGCTCAGCTTTCTTCACAGTCCAACTCTCGCATCCATACATGACCAGTGGAAAAACCATAGCCTTGACTAGACGGACCTTTGTTGGCAAAGTAATGTCTCTGCTTTTGAATATGCTATCTAGGTTGGTCATAACTTTCCTTCCAAGGAGTAAGCGTCTTTTAATTTCATGGCTGCAGTCACCATCTGAAGGGTTTTAGTTCTTATCTAAAAAAATAGATCAATTTCTATAAAGCAGAATATGTGCAGCCTTTAAGTGGTTTAGAGTTAATATTTCAGTTCAGTTCAGTTGCTCAGTTGTGTCTGACTCTTTGCAACCCCATGAACTATAGCACACCAGGCCTCCCTGTCCATCACCAACTCCAGGAGTTTATTCAAACGCATGTCCATTGAGTCAGTGATGCCATTCAACCATCTCATCCTCTGTCGTCCCCTTCTCCTCCTGCCTTCAATCTTTCCCAGCATCAGGGTCTTTTCCCATAAGGGCAGGTCTTTGCATCAGGTGGCCAAAGTATTGGAGTTTCAGCTTCAGCATCAGTCCTTCCAATGAATATTCAGGATTGATTTCCTTTAGGATGGGCTGGTTGGATCTCCTTGCAGTCCAAGGGACTCTCAAAAGTCTTCTCCAACACCACAGTTCAAAAGCTTCAATTCTTCGGTGCTCAGCTTTCTCTATAGTCCAACTCTCACATCCATACATGACCACTGGAAAAATCATAGCCTTGACTAGACAGACCTTTGTTGGCAAAGTAATGTCTCTGCTTTTTAATGTGCTGTCTAGGTTGGTCATAACTTTTCTTCCAAGGAGTAAGCGTCTTTTAATTTCATGGCTGCAGTCACCATCTGCAGTGATTTTGGAGCCCAAAAAAATAAAGTCTGACACTGTTTCCACTGTTTCCCCATCTATTTGCCATGAAGTGATGGGACTGGATACCATGATCTTGGTTTTCTGAACGCTGAGTTTTAAGCCAACTTTTTCACGCTCCTCTTTCACTTTCATCAAGAGGCTCTTTAGTTCTTAGCTTTCTGCCATAAGGATGGTGTCATCTGCATATCTGAGGTTATTGATATTTCTCCCGGCAATCTTAGATTCCAGCCTGTGCTTCATTAAGCTCAGCGTGTCTCATGATGTACTCTGCATGTAAGATAAATAAGCAGGGTGACAATATACAGCCTTGACATATTCCTTTTCCTATCTGGAACCAGCCTGTTGTTCCAATGTCCAGTTCTAACTGTTGCTTCCTGACCTGCGTACAGATTTCTCAAGAGGCAGGTCAGGTGGTCTGGTATTCCCATCTCTTTAAGTATTTTCCAGAGTTTGTTATGATCCACCCAGTCAAAGGCTTTGGCATAGTCAGTAAAGCAGAAATAGATGTTTTTCTGGAACTCTCTTGCTTTTTTGATGATCCAGTGGATTTGATCTCTGGTTCCTCTGCCTTTTCTAAATCCAGCTTGAACAACTGGAAGTTCAGGGTTCATGTACTGTTGACGCCTGGTTTGGAGGATTTTGAGCATTACTGTACTAGCGTGTGAGATGAGTGCAATTGTGCAGTAGTTTGAGCATTCTTTGGCATTGCCTTTCTTTGGGATTGGCATGAAAACTGACCTTTTCCCGTCCTGTGGCCACTGCTGAATTTCCCAAATTTGCTGGCATATTGAGTGCAGCACTTTCACAGCATCATCTTCTAGGAATTTCAAGAGCTCAACCTGAATTCCATCACCTCCACTAGCTTAGAGAGTAATATTTAATGAGATGGAAAAATCCATCAACTTATTAAGTAAAAAGAGATCTGAAAATTGTATGTTCAGGATATTTGTCTTTAATCTTTTTTAAAAGAAAAAGACATAATTGAATGTACACAACTATAGCAAAAAGTTTCCAAGTAGCTGAGCACAATCCTCTCTACACTCTTTTATCTGTCTACCTGCTGTGTCTCCCGTGGCCTTTACTGTCCTCTGATGTCACATACTTGGCTTGTTTGCTGGTGTCACCACTTCCTTCCCATCCCAAACTAAGCATCATGAGGGCAGGGATTTTTGTCTATTTTGTTCACTGCTAAACAGCCACCCCAAAATAGTGCCAGGCACAATGCACGGCGCTTAAATATGTACTGAATAAACAAATATGTATGTAGGTATCTGTGAATATACAAAAACACAAAGAGCACAAAGGTGCAAGCATGCACACATTCCCGTCAAATTTCAAAGTATGTACACCAGTTAACAGATCACCTCCAGGTGATACAATTTTGAAACACTTCTATCATTTTATTTTCCTTATTTTCTAAAATTCTTTTTAGTTCTTTTTGACACGCACACAAAAATTGGGTACATCTCACTACATGATTTTCTAAAACAAACGTAATTTCTAAAAGATACAATTTATTTAGTTCAGCAAAACCCTTCCCATTTAAGTCAAGTTTAGTTCAAGAGTAAAAATTATACTTGTAGGCAAAGAAAGTTATTCTTAAAACCCCAAACTATATATACTTATTTCTAAGGGAAAAAAACCCACTAAATTATATTAAAGTAACACTTCAATTTTAAGTTAAAATGAAATTTTTGCTTTGAGTAGGAAGATGTATTATAATAAAATAGTGAAGTCAAGCAGCACATGAGATAAATTAGAATAAGATGAGCTGTGAATCCAATAATTACAAATTGAATGCTCTGACTAAATATCTAAGATGATCCTATCCTAAATTACAATTATATAAAAAGTCAGATGTTCCTGGAAGATAGTATCTATCAAATGAAACTTTTAAATACATCTACCTGCAGCACTGAGTAAGCCAGCCTGTCCCAACTGTGTTCACTGGAATACTTAATTTCAGATTATCAACAGGTAGTCTAATAAAGAGTCTGACAGTTTAAAAAAGAGATAGAACGAACACTGGATTTTTAAACTCTAGGAATGAAAGTTTTAAACATGTTAATGTAAACTGGTTGCTCATGAGGGAGGGTTCAGTGGTACCAAATTTACGACCACAGAATCATTGTTTCAGAATCTATTAATAGTTCATGAAGAGCTTCTGTAATACAGTGTGGGAAATGCTGGTTCAGGACAACAACTAGAAATACAGAGCAGAACAGCAGGGCTGGAGTCTGCTCATTAATTTAGTCTGTATTTACTAAGTGCCAACTGTGTGCTTGGCCTGAGAGCACAGTGGTAAATAAAACAGACGTGGTTCCTGACATTGTAATAGGGATGACAGATAGCAATAAAACAGTCCTAGGAAAAACTGCAAAGTGTAATAAGTGCTATGAAGGAAAAGTACAATGAGTTATGGGAAATATAAATAAGAAAGGGATTTCAAGGAGAGTATCATTTTCACTAGCGAAAAGTGACATGTAAGCCAAAATCTGTAAGAACAGGAGTTAAAAGATCATTTTAAGAAAAGGAAATAGCTGTGTTTGAAGACCATTTACTAGTCTGGCACCTTAGGAGGTGCCTGAAACTTTAATATAAAGTTTCTTTATATTAAAGAATATTTTACATATTAGGCTCAGTTTCAGAGTTAATCACCAAAGCACCAAGAACAATTGCAATTTTTCATGAAATAACAGAGGCACACCTCTCAAATCTGATCTTACAGGGAAAAAAGTAAATACAATTAAATAATCTAAAGAACTTTTTAATATTCAATCTTATACAAAATGGAATCAGATAAATTGTAACTTATGATTAAGCATGCTACTTTAAAAGTTTCTCACACTGCAAGTAATTATAGATAACGTTTTCTATCTATAGCAATGTGAACAATGAAAAGGAGGATCAGAAAAGACTGAACAATAATCTTTGTGTCTCCATGAACCCTGCAATCATGGGCTCCAAATATCCACTTTTGTTACCTCTGCTCACCGAGGGCATTGGAAGAGTGTGGGACTTCCTCCCAAGTCCAGCAGGTCACTCTGCTACTTATTTTTTTATTTGTAATATGTAATATTCCCCCTCTAACAATGTTTTTTTCTTTTACTTCCCTTGTTATTTTTGCTTACCCCTAGAAAATTTTTGCCTTTTCAGGTGGCTTTTAATAGTCTTTTGATAAATGCATTGGCAGTACAGGCATATCACATATTTGAGGCATCAGAAATATCATTTTCATTGAGTCAGTTGAGAGTGACAGCGGCTATCTGCAGATAAGATCCACCCGAAGGGAAGCACTATACTGTGTCTGCAACATCCATTCTGTGCCTTTGTTCACTGGGATGGACCACCATTCACCATGTTTCACCCCAAGCCCCTCAAATTTCCTCTTGTTCTTCAAAACCTGGTTTAAAAGGACCTTTCTTCTGCCTCCTGTAGTACTACATTCTCTACCTAAGAAATTGTGCTGTAATCATTTATTCATTTACACACTGATCTCCAAAATGTGAGCTGCTTAGATAGATGCTAGTCTAACTACCTTTATATTTTTTCCTTTAAAAGATGTATTCTCTTGTACTATTGGGGACCTCAATTCTTTAAAGAATGAGAACTAAATTACCTTTGTAATTTACTTAGCATCTAGAACTATATTTTGCTTTACTGCAGGCACTCAATATTTTACTCAATATTTTATAAAATATTATAGAAAAATGAAGATAAGTCTAAATTGGAAAAGGTATTTCTATCTGCTCTATAGGAAGTTCTAATAAATATTACCAAGCCAGAAACAATTATTCAAGGTTACACTGTGCAAATACCTATGCAAAGATTTAATTATATTCATTATTTATTTAAGCAAATAATGGCTTTAACAGTTAGCCGTAACAATTAAGACCACATTTATACCTTTTAGATTACTGAATTAAAAACAGCTTATTAAAAACAACAATATTGTGTAAGACTCCTTATGGGGACGTAAGTGATGACTCATTTGTAAGAAGCCACTTAAGAAGTTTAAACCCCTGATTATTTATGCATGGAGAGCCAGGCCCTTTTGCTGCCGGAGAGCTGAATCACTTTCTCTCCTGTCTCCTAGTGACATTTTGAAGAACCAGCCAGCAATGCCTAGGGCTCCAGCAGGGGCTCCTAGTTCCTGCATCCAAACACCCAGTTCCTGCCTGGCTCATTACAGCCTCCTGACTGATTTCTCTACTTTCGTCTGTCTTCATGGGAATAAAGAAACTAATAGTTAAAAATAGGTAAGTCAGGCCATGCCATACTTCCATCAAAATATTCCAATTATTCCCCACCCTCACTCAGAAAAAGAGCCAAAGTTCTTAAAACTGCTTACAAGGTCCAGTAGGATTGGCATTCCCCTTTCCTTGCTGCTCTCAGGCATTATGCTCCTCTTCACTCAATCTGCTCTCGTCAAACTGGATTCCTTACTCTTTGTCAAACTTATAAGAAATTAGCTTGCTTCCTCAATTTCAACTCCTGATTCAAAAGTCCCCTTTGTAGACAATTCTTTACCAGCTCTCCCACTCTGCACCCTCCAGAATGGCTATAACCGAAAAGGCTGACAACATCGTACAATCATAAGGATGAGGAACAACTTCAACTGCACACATGATCAGTGAGAAAAAGGGGCGCCAGATCTCATGAAACAAAACACACACATTCCACATGGCTCAGCCATCCCACTCTGAGGTATTCACCCAGGAGAAATGAAAACAAGACCACAAAAAGACCTGAATCAGAATTTCATGGGTTTTATTCACAAGAGCCTCAAAATGGAAACAGCCCAAGTATATCCATCCTCAGGAGGACTGGTGCACAAACTGTGGTTTAGTAACACAACAGAGGACCACTCAGCAACAAAGAGGAATAAACCACATACCCACAACTCAAGTAAGCTTCAAAAACACTAGGGTGAAGGGAAATAGCTTTGCACAAGAGTCCATACTCTTAGTCCATTTATGTGATGTTTAAAAACAAGCAAAATTAATCTTTGGTACAAAGAAAACAAAAACAAAAAACCTAGTAGCTGCTTCTGACGCGTGGAGGCAAGGATTGAATGGGGAAGGGAATGAAAGAGCTTTCTGTGATGATGGTAAGGCTCCATGTCTTCATGGGGGTTGGGTTATACAACCATAAGAATTTGTTACAATCCAGCTAACATACACTAAGTATTTGTGAATTTCTTTTCATGTAGATTTTACCTCAAAAGAAAAAAAAAGTCAATAAATACTGAACTCTAATGAATTATATGTATGCTGAAATATTTAGGGACACGTGCACTGATGCCTATAATTGACTTCAAAATGCCTTAAAAGATAAGAAGGACTGACTGACGGAGAGATAGCAAGTAGAGTAAAATGTTAATGGTGGAATCCAGCTACTGGGAATATGGGTGGTCACTATAAAATTCTTGAAACCTCACTGTATGTTTGAAATTTTTCATAATAAAATGTTACAAAAGTATGGAATCTCTTCCCTCTCCCCTCAATCCTACTGTATTCCCCGGCTCTGCTGTATTTTCCTGGATAGCACCTGCTTCCTCATAGACTACTGAATTTACTTATTGTTTTATTCATTATCTGTCTCTTCTTCCCAGAATATAAGACCCACAAAGGTAGGAATTTTTTGCTTTGTTTACCCCAAATCCAGAATTGTGCCTAACACATACAAGTAAACAGTAAATATTTGTTGAATAAATGAGCCAGTGAAATTACACCAGTTATTCAACGTCCACAAACTGTTCTGGTTTGAGACAGGTATTTCATTAAAAAAAAAAAAAATTTAAATTTCATAAAAGCAAAAACATAAAAAAGACAAATGCACTTTGCTTTTGTACTTAGAATACTCAGGATAAACAGTTAAAATAGCTGAAGACAGATTAGACTATTTGGCAAGAAAAAGAGCAGTTCGATACTTACATTTTCTACAGGAAATGAATGGTAAAAGATTCTCAGTCTATATTACTCTCCGCTTCTCCCAACTACTGTACTCTGAAATTAGTTTTACTTCTAGACAATGAAACAGTAAAAGAAGACCTTTGCTGAGGTACAGGTGAAACACTCCAGTCTTGTTATTTCTCTTCAGTGTGAAGTATCTGTCAATTTAGTATTTCCCTTATCCCTTATTTGTACCCCTGATATCCCTTTATGGATGCAAGCTGTCAGTAGCGTCCTTGTTAAAAGCAGGCCTACCTGATGCGGTGTTTGGTCATGTGAAAGGGAAGGGACTGAAATTAGTCTTTTTCTACTCTCATAAAGGTTACAATCTCATCAGAATGTTCCCCTAAATACTAAATTTTAAAAAGCTCAAAAGGCTCTGGGTTTTGTGTCAAACTTTATGCTGAGGATTTCTATACCTCCAATGCACCCCCAGAGAACCAGTAATCTGCTGTTATTTAAAATCTTTTTATCACACATTCAAGTAAAATACAAAGATTAGCACCCTAAAACAACAGTACTGAATAAACTGAACATCCAGTTCAAACTGATCTAAAACGAAACATGCTTATATAACCTAACACAAGCAAGGCTTGGTCCTTAGCCCTTTACATACTCGCTCCTGCAACTTCATCCACAATCACGGCTTTAACTACCATTTCTATGCTGATGACAAATTCAGAATCTTCCTCTTTAGCCCATATTTCTGTTGAACATTAGGCACATGTATAAAGACCTCTTATTACAAGTTCACTGATATATCCCATGTAACATCAACTCCCCACCTGCCAACTCTCCCAATCTGTCCCTCCTTGTGTACTATTAATTTCTGTGAATCACACCATCATACATCCAGTCACCCAGGAAGTCTTTATTTTTCCAGCTCCCTTTTGCTACCTATGTCCCTGTTTTCAAATCAGGCACCAGATCCTATCAATTTCTTCTTCATCTTATGTCTAGAAGTCTTTTAGTGCTTTCTCATCCCACTGTCACAGCCAGGCTGCAGTCAGCCTTCTTACCTCCAGCATCATACTACTGTCCACTTCCCTCTGTGGCTACTGCCAGTGGTCTTTCTAAAAGAGGAACAGGGCTTCCCTGGTTGTCCACACATTCACACTTAATCATTGGCTTTCTGTTGCCTTTATGATCTTGGCAAGGCAAATGGAGTCCTTTATGACTGAGCTCTAGCTAATTTTGCCAGTCTAACACCTTACCACACTCTACCCTGAATGTCCACATTCCAGCCACAGGGAGTGTCTAACAGAACTTTCCAATTACACCTATATGTGACACCTCGCACCCCATCTTTCAGTTCAGTTCAGGTGCTCAGTTGTGTCCGACTCTGTGACCCCATGGACTGCAGCAAGCTGGGCTTCCCTGTCCATCACCACCCCTGTCTTTAAGTCCACCCAAATCTATCATTTCTTCATAATTCTACTAGGATATCTCTTTTAGAGAGTCTTTGAAAACAGGTATATGACACTATCACGACGGTAACATACAAAAGAGGTACAGGTGATTTTCTAAATATCTATTCAATTAATATGTTTATTGGAAACCAAACAACTCTGAATCCAGAAAAAAATTTCCTGACAGGAGTTTCAGCCCTAAGCTACCTGCCTCACATATACCAGAAAGGAAGGGCATAGCAGGCAGGAAAGCACACCAAGACCAAGGTCAGGAAGAAGATACTCCACTCTCAAGAGGACGTAGGTTCCCCAAATTGCTTATTAGCTGCAAGGGAAAAGTAGCAACCATACAGTGGGGAAACCAGGCCACACCCTGACTGGACGACCAGAATGAACAGCACCAACGAGAGGCAAACAATATTACATGCCTCCAGAGGTGATACCGTGAGAATACAGCATCCCTTATACAATGTGCTAGCAACACCTGAATCTAATGGAGAACACAACACCTGAATCTAATAGAGAAAATATCAGACAAACCCAAAATGGGATCACTCTATTAAAAAAAAAAAAATCAAAGGGTCTCTAATCTTCAAAAATGTCTACATCACAAAAGGTGAAACACTTGTTAAAATATTTAAGGGTAAAGAGCCATGATATAAGCAACTAACTTCAAAAAAATCTGCGTGTGTGTGGAAAAAATTCTGTGTGTCGGGTGGGTGGGTGGGTGGGTGTGGGTGTGGGTGTCGGGTGGGTGGGTGTGTGTAAGACAAAAAGGGTGTGTGGAAAAACAGACAAAGCAAATGAGACACAATGTTAACAATAAGTGTACATGGATGTACTCCTCTTTTTCTTGCAACTTTGCTCTAACTTTGAACTCCTTTCCAAATACAGCTGATCCCTGAACAATTTGGGGGTCAGGAGCATCAATTAAATTCCCCATCAACTGAAAATCCAGGTATAACTTTGAGAAAAAATAATCATTGAAAAAAAATTTTTTTAATTAAAAAGAAAAGAAAATTAGAGTATAACTTTACAGTGGGCCCCCTGCATCCAGGGTTCTGCATCCATGGATTCAACTAACCACAGATCTATAGTGGTGTCATATTTATAGAAAAAAATTCACATTATGAGTAGACTCATACAGTTCAAACCTAAGCTGTTCCCGGGTCAACTATAATAACTGTTTCCTTTAAACTAAGAGCAAAAGGAAATTGGGTGGGAGGGCTGGGAAGTAGACTCTATAAGCAAGAGTAAGAGATGTAAGTTCTTCCAGAATTGCTGCCAAGTAACTGCATGAACTCCTAAGTCAGTGACACCGGGACAAGCCTCAGAGTACGATTTTCTGAATAATGGTTCTAGGGACATAACTAGGTGTTACATGATTAAACAATTTGCTAATAGACAGCAACAGACAAGGCTAACGGTTTCTTTACTGTTAGAGAAGAATCCGAGGATTCTCGGTGGTTTCACATTTGCCAAAATGCATCATGATTTTCCAAATGAATAAATCCAGCAGTCAACATTTCCTAACTACGCACTGACTGTTGTTAGTGTGATTTATATAAATGTTTGGTGGGACCAAGTTTTTACTTTTCAGTAATAAAAAGGTAAATATTAAAATAATGTTACAAGGTTTAACTGGGGTATACAAAAAACAGTGTCTTCTACAATAATGGATTTCATCAGTTTGGGGAAATATAGCCTCCTGGTTCCAGTGTTCAACTCATAGTGAGCTGGTTTTTTACTAAGTTTATTTTTAAAAAGGAGGGCTGTGTTAAGACTACGAAATCTCTGGCAACAGAGCTCCCTTTTACAGACAGTAATACAGATGAGGGATTGGCACATTGTTCCCTGAGGGGCAAATCTGGCTCACCACCTGTTTTTGTAAATGGTTTATTAGAACACAGTCAAACTGGGTCATTTACATATCACCCATGGCTGCTTTTGTTCAACAATAGCAGAGTGGGTGTGACAGAGACTGTAAGGCCTGAGAAGCCTAAAATATTTACTATCTGACTGGTTATGAAAAGTTTGCAGATTCTTGATCTGTGCTGTTTAATTTTCAAGATGCAGCAGTCTGGTGGATCACTGGCACACACAAAGCTTACTCTACCATTTACATGGTGAAAATGACAGAAGAGGGAAGTTCATTAAAAATTAGACCCCGAATCAGATACTTAATCTTCATTCTGAAAGCATATTATTTTCCTTTTCTATGTAATTGCTTTACAGTGTTGTGTTAGTTTCTGCTGGACTATAACATGCTCTAAATATACATATATCCCTGCCCTCTTAAGCAGCCCCACCTTCCCTGCTTCTAGGTCATCGCAGAGCCCTGGGCCGAGCTCCATGTGCTGCACAGCAGTGCCCCATTGGCCGTCTGTTTTACACCTGGTGAAATGCGCATGTTAACGCTACTCTCAATTCACCCTCTGACCCCTCACCCTCACCCTCGCCACCACCCCACCATGCACACACATCTTCTCTGCTTCTGTGCTTCTACTCCTGCCCTGCACACAGGCTCATCCGTACCATTTTTCCAGATTTCATATAATGTTAATATACAATATTTGTTCTTCTGACTTATGAAGGCATATTATTATATCAGTTAACACCTATTTCACAGGGAAAGTGAGGCTCAGTAAGGTAAATCACTTGCTCAAAATGGTGGAAGTAGGATTTGGACTGAGGTCTGACTCCAGAACCCCATCATCTTTCTACTGTAGTTTAATTCCTCCTTGTTGTCTTGCCTTTTCCATGAATGACTGAGTTCTGGCTGGTACTCAGGGGAGGACTCAGAATACTAACAGAGAAGCAGAAAGGACTTTAATCAGCTGAAGAAATGAGTGACAGCATCGTGGGGACTAGGATTATTCGGAAGCTACAACTGGGTAAGTCAAGGAAGGTGAAGGTGAAGTCGCTCAGTCATGTCCGATTCTCTGCGACCCCATGGACTGTAGCCTACCAGGCTTCTCCGTCCATGGGATTCTCCAGGCAAGAATACTGGAGTGGTTTACCATTTCCTTCTCCAGGGGATCTTCCCAACCCAGGGATCGAACCCGGGTCTCGCGCATTGGAGGCAGACACTTTAACCTCTGAGCCACCAGGGAAGCCCAAGTCAAGGAAGGAAGGGCACATTTCCTCACTTCTCTTACTCTTCCAAGTACTGTGCTAGATGAAAGCTCATCTAGTGACTTAACTACTAACAACACCCAGGCACCTGAATATGCAGGATGGGGCCTCTGCTTCCTTGTGCAGCTCACTACTCTTCATCATGCACAGGTGCAGAGGCTCACAGCAAAGGGGAGAGCGTACTCTTCTCTAAGAAGTACTGCATTATCTTGTTGAGTGGGCAATAGAAAAACACTACCATCTGTTACTTCTTCCCCTGGACTTGCAACACTTTGTTTACCTCCGACACTCCATTTACCAAATGTGGAGCCAAAATAATCTTCCTATAGAAATAATGAGTATTATGAGTTTCCCTCAAAGAAGGGAATCGACTTTCAATTAAAAGCAAATTATAAAGGAACCATTTGGCTTTAGAAGTACTGCATTTAGGTACATTTAATCTACTATAAAATAGTCAGAGGACAGATATCAAATGACTTACCACTCCAAGGAGGCTAAGGACTCTGTGTGATAAACTAATAAGGCTGAAACAGAGCCACAAACTCAGATTACATTTGACCATCCCCTGTTCTATCAAAAATAACAGGTTTATCTATTGTACTTTCCTACCAGTAAATGTTGCAACCAAGACTTGGCTGTTGACACATTGCTTTTATTAATACTTTTATCCCATCAAAAATTTAAAATTTTAAACAGCCTCAGACATAGAAGACAAACTTATGGTTACCAAACGGGACAGTGGGGAGGGGAGAGGCAAATTAGGACTTTGGGATTAACATATACACACTACTATGTATACACAGTAAGGTCCTACTGTATACAAGAGGGAATTATATACAATATCTTACATAATCTGTAATGGAAAAGAACCTGAAAAAGAATGTGTGTGTGTGTGTATGTGTGTGTTTGTGTGTGTGTATATATATATATAAAAATAAACAATCACTTTGCAATATACCTGAAACTAATATACATGTAAATTAACTATACTTCAATTTTTTTAAATGGTTAAAAAAATACAAATATATATAAAACTTTAGGGCTTGTATGAATGCATTTTTAAGGTAACAGGAAAATACTATAACACGGTTAGTTTGGGAAGAAGTGATAGTACATACATTGTACTTATTCACTTATGACCAAACCTAAAAATAATCTTAAAAAATTTTCTTCCTTTTCTTAAATAAAATCAAGTCTCTTGGTTTTACTAAAGCCATAAAACTCCCATGTAATTTCTGCAGTTATGCCTTCTGGAGTGGCTAAAAAAAGAAGGGTCTCTGATAATCTTAAAACATTCTTATTTATGTTTGTTTAAAAAAACACATTGTTTATTTCCCTCACTTACACTCACTCTTTAAGAAACAAACACACTGATAGAGAAAAATAAACATTTCATAATTTCAAATCATTCTAATTAATCTGTTATTTGGTGCCATAAAATATCAATATTTTCTTATATAAAATGTACTGTACAGAAAAATAAATTCTGACTTTATTGGAAGAGCCTGTTGGGTTCCCCTGGCAGTTCAGTTCCCTGGACTCAGTGCTTTCATTGCCTGGCGCGGGGAGGTGGGGTGGCACTCTAGCTCAGCCCCTGGTTGGGGAACTGTGATCCTATAAAGCCATGCAGTGTGGCCAAAAAAAGAGATACTGCATCAGATAAAAAGACATACTATTTAACAGCACACATTTTTATATGTCAGAAGCTGGATTAGGATTCCAATTCTCAGTTCAGTTGCTCAGTCGTATCCCACTCTTTGCGACCCCGTGGACAAATACAGCATGCCAAGCTTCCCTGTCCATCACCAACTCCCAGATCTTGCTCAAACTCATGTCCATTGAGTCGGTGATGCCATCCAACCAGCTCATCCTCTGTCGTCCCCTTCTCCTCCTGCCTTCAATCTTTCCCAGCATCAGGGTCTTTTCCAGTGAGTCAGTTCTTCACATCAGGTAGCCAAAATATTGCAGTTTCAGCATCAGATGTTCCAATGAATATTCAGGACTGATTTTCTTTAGGATGGACTGGTTTCATCTGCTTGTGGCTTAACATCTCTAAATCCTAATTTCCTTACTAGTGAAATGAGGTAACTGCCATTACAAGCATAAAATAAGAAATGCAGGTAAACCTCTTAGTACAATACCCAGCACACTTACTATATTAGCTCACTGTAATATAAATAATGAAACAAATTTAACCCTTTTTCCTACTAATAAAGGGCAGAAGAAGCTACCTAATTTACCAGATTGCACTGAGGATTAAATGAAGTTATAACCATAAAGCTCTGGGGCATTATTACTATATAAGGCTAATTATAATAATTTAAATTACTAAATTTCCTTCGCAGGAAAGTTATGACCAACCTAGACAGCATATTAAAAAGCAGAGACATTACTTTGCCAACAAGGGTCCGTCTAGTCAAGGCTATGTTTTTTCCAGTAGTCATGTATGGATGTGAGAGTTGGACTATAAAGAAAGCTGAGCGTCAAAGAATTGAAGCTTTTGAACTCCAACTGGGGTTGGAGAAGACTCTTGAGAGTCCCTTGGGCTGCAAGGAGATCCAACCAGTCCATCCTAAAGGAAATCAGTCCTGAATATTTATTGGAAGGACTGATGCTGAAGCTGAAATTCCAATACTCTGGCCACCTGATGTGAAGAACCGACTCATTGGAAAAGACCCTGGTGCTGGGAAAGATTGAAGGCGGGAGAAGAAGGGGACGACAGAGGATGAGACGGTTGGATGGCATCACAGACTCAATGGACATGAGTTTGGGTAAACTCCGGGAGTTGGTGATGGACAGGGAGGCCTGGCGTGCTGCAGTCCATGGGGTTGCAAAGAGTTGGACACAACTAAGCGACTGAAATGAACTGAAATTATTAATAGAAATTGTTTATTGTAGCTATATATATGAATCAGTAACTTAATAGGACTAACTCAAAAATTTACTCTGTTTTCTTAAAAGAAATCCTTTCTCCCACTAATCCTACAAAAAAAAAAAAAATTTCAAACCTCCAGTTAATTTTTTTTTGGGGGGGCCACACCAAGAGGTTTGTGGGATATCTTAGTTCCCTGACCATGGATGGAACCCAGGTCTCCTGCTGTGGAAGCTCAGAATCTTAACCACTGGACCACCAGGGAAGTCCCATCCGGGTAATTTTTCCTGGTAGACTGTCACTGTTGACAAAACAATCCTAACCTCTGAAGATAATCAAATCTCACCTGAGGACTTAAGGACTTTATACAACAAATTTAGGTACCACACTACAGTAACCATAGTCAGTCACTTTTTCAGCTTTTACAAAATAATGAGATCTCTCCACACACAAAAGAAGAAAATGCATTGTAGTCTATAAGGAAGCCTCTTTCTCACAAGTAAAATCAATGTAATTCATTTCAAAGATTACCTATACTACCCACTGTGTCCCACAATGGATATGAGATAAACTCCCTGGACATTTAACATCTTTTAATGCTACCTGAAACAAATCTCTTTCTTTTTCCTACTGAAATGAAAGAAAAATACTTAACCACTTTTATTCAAGGAGGAAGGATACATGGTTGCAAATCTTGAACATACTTAACAGCACTTTCAGGTCTAATCTTAACACAATTATTATCGCTTTTGTTGGTAAGTAAGAGAAAGGAAAGTATATTCCTTCTTGGCAGAGGTCTTTAGGTATTACACAAATTCTCATTATTTCACAGCTGAAAAAAATGAACTAACTAAATACAGCTTCCAGATAATATTTAAGACAAATTCCTACAAAAATAAGTAAACCATGCTAAAAAAGTTTGTATCACTCCAGGAGTTATATTAAAATTGGTCAGAATGAAAGGTTGATTCCTCTACACATAAACAAGAATAAGCAATGTACTTTCATGACCTCAACTTCAAAGACGCAAACTGTGGCAGACATAGGTAGTCCTTTTTTTTTAAACTCTATAAAAGGCAAAAAGTTGGCTTAAAACTCAACATTCAGAAAACTAAGATCATGGCATCTGGTCCCATCACTTCATGGCAAACAGATGGGGAAACAGTGAAAGACTATTTTTTTGGGCTCCAAAATCACTGCAGATGGTGACTGCAGCCATGAAATTAAAAGACACTTGCTCCTTGGAAGAAAAGCTATGACAAACCTAGACAGCACATTAAAAAGCAGAGACATTACTTTGCCAACAAAGGTCCGTCTAGTCAAAGCTATGGTTTGTCCAGTAGTCATGTATGGATGTGAGAGATGGACTGTAAAGAAGGTGGAGTGCTGAATAATTGAAGCTTCTGAACTGCGGTACTGGAGAAGACTCTTGAGAGTCCCTTGGACTGCAAAGAGATCCAACCAGTCAATCCTAAACGAAATCAATCCTGAATATTCATTGGAAGGACTGATGCTGAAGCTAAAACTCCAATACTTTGGCCACCTGATGCAAAGAATCAACTCGTTGGAAAAGACCATGATGCTGGGAAAGACTGAAGGCGGGAGGAGAAGGGGACGGCAGAGGATGAGATGGTTGGATGGTATCACCAACAAGATACACAAGAGTTCGGGTAGGCTCCAGCAGTTGGTGATGGAGAGGTAAGCCTGGTGTGCTGCAGTCCAAAGAGTCGGACACGACTGAGCAACTGAACTGAAAAAAGGCAAATTATCTTGCCAGTAGTAAATGGCACCAGAGGACCGGTGTGCACCTGAAATTAATTAGCAATTTGTTTATTTCAATCAGAGCATGACAAGCAAAACATGCCTTCTAGTGAGATATTTGTATTATAATTTGATGAATATGGTCAGAATGCAAAACTTCCTTTTTAAAAGAGTGAAGGACAGACTAGACCTTACGCTCAGAAAAGATACAACGGGGCCAGCTGGAGTTACAGCTTTGTCTTCACAAATGTCTTCTAAACATGGAGCCAGCGCGCTGCCAAAAATGCAGGGAGTTATAGGACATAATCTGTAATACATAATCCTTTTATTTTCAAAGATAACTACCGAACGTGTAACAGCCTTTAGTTTTGGACATCAAGTCGTTTCTGGCTGCCTCCCGAGGTACACAGTATGATCATGCTTTCTGGCCCTCCTGTACGTGCTGGGGCTAGGTGACTAATTCTGGCTATTGAGTTGTGAGTCAAAGTGACTTACGCTACTTCTGGTCCAGAGTATTTAACTACTGGTGGAAGATGCAAATTTTTCACAGCACTCCTCCCACTTGTCACCATGTTTAAGATGTCTGTGCATCAGCCTGGTTTCCCAGCTGACCCATGATAAAATGGGACACAAAAAAGAACTAAACTTTGAAGCTGTTTGTATACACATCATAACCTGGGTATCCTGACTGACGTAAACTGGTCTCAAAAGTGGGGTACTGTTATAACATAAAGACTAAAATATGTGCCATTAGCTTGGGAGTCAGGAAGCAGGGAAACTTCTCAGACGCTGGAAAGGTGGTGCTCCTTAGTAAACAGTACAAATATTTGGTAAAAGTCAAGTTATCATAGCTTGCAAAGCAGATCATTTAATTAATAAGCCTGTTCTAGGCTTTCCTGATGGCTCAGTGGTTATGAATCTGCCTGCCAATGAAGGAGATGGGGTTTTTTCCCCCCTGGGCCAGGAAGATCCCCTGGAGAAGGAAATGGCAATCCACCTCAGTATTCCTGCCTGGGAAATCCCATGGACAGAAGAGCCTGGTGGGCCACAATCCATGGGGTGACAAAAGAGTTGGACTTGACTTAGCAGTTAAACAACAACTCTAGGGAAAGAGGTTAAAAAACCTGGACATTAAAATGGTGAGTTGGTTGCTCTGGGTTTGGTATTACACTAAACAAATAAATTAAAAAACCTGACTAGTTTGTAAGCAGGAATGAAAGAGAAGAGACCAAAATTTTGAGAAATTGCAGTGTTTGAAGAGTGCTTCTCAACTCAAACAGTAAATCAAAAAATCAAGAGAAGGCCTTTGATTAACAAAAAGAGGGTAAGGTTCAAAGCAAGGTATGGCCCTGATGTGTGAAAAAGTTAAACTGTTAGTCGCTCAGCTGTGTCCAACTGTTTGCAACCCCACGGACTGTAGCCTGCCAGACTCCTCTGTCCAGGGAATTCTCTAGATATCCACAGTTAAAACATGAATGGATTAGAGTCTCAGAGCAGAGACCTAGTTAAAACTGGACACACAGGCAATGCTTTCAGTTGAACAAAATGCTCAGAGGAGAAAGACAGAGACAGACACTAAGGATGTGGCCCTTCCAGCAAAAGCAACAGGTTTCTGGGATTGACATTCAGGGGACAGAGACACCAGTAAAGACCCGAGAGGACAGGCCATCTTGCACACTGAGCTAAACGAAACATTACAAGCCTACAAGCTGCGCTGCCAACAAGCAAGCAAAAATGACGAGCCCAGATTAAAAATCAACGATTCAAAAGTACAATCAGGTCTCCTACCGTCCATGGGCAGGAAGCAGGCTTTGAAGCACTTTGGCCCCCAAAGGGCTTACTTTCCAGTATCTACTTCAGAGGAGGCTGAAGTAGATCTACTTCAGGGAAGATGATGGAAAGAAAGGAAGTCTCCCCAGATGTCAATGCCAAGAGCCACACAAGCCAACGGACTGGAAGCCACTCTAGGAGCTGCACTTGGCACCTGAACAAGCACATTCCCCACATACAGCGGAAGAAGAGGCTTATAAAGCCAGCTAGGTGGGACTCTAGGGATCAGGAACTGCTGTGTTTCCATTATCCAAAGGGGGGCGTTACTGTGGGGATCATGTATCTGTTATTCTCACGTACACTGGATGTGTGTGTGTGTGGCGGGGGGAGGGGGTGCAGACCATCTTTTCACTCACAGACCTCCAGGCCAAGGGGAAGCACATCCAAGCCTGATCTACAGAACTGTAGGACACCTGTCTAGCCGGGACTTTCCAGCCGGGCTCACGGAGGAAGAGATGAGTATATCTTGTCTGTGGGAAGGAGAGTGATCCAAATATTTGGTTGGCCAGAAGGGCAGATCTCTCATGACTGTTGTTTGCCAAATCATTTTGTTCTTTGCCATCTGGTCATATGGTAGGACTGCATTTCCTGGCCAACCATATGGTTAGAAGGAGCCATGTAACTTGTTCTGGCCAACGAGTTGTGAGTTGAGGTGACGCAGAACTTCACGTCTGGCTTCTGACCAGAGCATATGAATAACTGATACAAGATACGAGACCTCCCAGAGCTCTTTCCTCCAGCATGGTGTCCAGCAATATTGGGAATGGAGGCTGTCTTTGTCAGCTGGATCCTGGAAAGAGGGCACACAGAACAGGACCCCTAAATCAACCCAGGAGACAGTGCAGAGTTACAGTCCATCTCTGTAATAACGCCACTGAGACTTCACGGCACTGTCTGATAAATGGAGGCAACCCCTACCACCACTGAACATGAGTCAGAGGCAAGCTTACCGATCAACTAGTTCAAGTTCCTTCTACAAATGATAAACAGGAGATCTACAGTTAAGTCACAGATTTTAAGTGCCTTGCCTGGTCACACAGTAATTACACGGCAGAAGAATTTGACGGAACCATTATTTATTGTTGTTCAGTCACTAAGTTGTATCCAAATCTTTCATGACCCCATGGACTGTAGCCCTCCAAGCTCCTTTGTCCATGGGATTTCCTAGGCAGAAATACTGGAGTGGGTTGCCAATTCCTGACCCAGGGATCAAACCAATGTCTCCTGCATTGCAGGTAGATTCTTTACCACTGAGCCACCAGGGAAGCCAGAACCATCATGATCCTCAAGTAATTCTAAATTACAATGTGAGTTATATTCCTAATCTCTAAACACAGCTCTGGATAGACTCCACTATAAACATATGAATAAGTTAGTAACATGCCAATCCATTCATACACTCAACAAATAATGGTGGCATTAAGCTCCAACACTGAAGGTATCCTGAGCTCAGAGTCAGGAGCTACAGACTAATCAAGGATCTGCATGGTGGCCTCGAAGTTTACAAAAGGGTTGCTGTGAATGATACTATGTAACACATAACATGTAGCATGTAACAGAACTACCCTACTGGGTAGACAGCTAAGGAAGTGACCTTGAATTTAGATCTGAGGGATCAGTGGGATTACTAAACCCATTATAGAGGAATAATGTTTCAGTACCTGAGAATAAATGAGAAGTGATCCTATGGCTGGAGTGAACTGGAAGGCTCTGTAAGGACAAAACGGAGCCAAGGACCACATTTCACAAGGCCTTAAAGATAAGCCACTTTCAGAGCAATGAAAACCCCTCATAGGGTGTTAGCAGGAAGTGACACAGGAAGATTCCAGTTTACAAAGGACCACTGACTCAGTTAAGAATATTGGGAAGGGAGTACTGTGGTCTTGGGAAAACTTTTTAGGGAGTTACTGAAGTGTAGGCAAGAGATGTTAGCAGCCTGAATTAGAAGCAGCATTGAAGATGATGGGCTTCTCTGGTGGCTCAGCTGGTAAAGAATCCACCTGCAATGCAGGAGACCCTAGTTCGATTCCTGGGTTGGGAAGATCCCCTGGAGAAGGGATAGGCTATCCACTCCAGTATTCTTGGGCTTCCCTTGAGCTCAGTTGGTAATGAATCCACCTCCAATACGAGAGACCTGGGTTTGATCCCTGAGCTGAGAAGATCCCCTGGAGAACGGGAACAACTACCCACTCCAGTATTCTGGCCTGGAGAATTCCACGGAGTCCAAGGGGTCGCAGAGTCAGACACGACTGAGCGACTTTCACTCACTTCACATTGACGATGATAACGTCAGCTATTTAGGAAATTAAATATCACTACTACAACTGGAATTTTTATTCAAAATAATTTAAACTCTTGCTAACCTATCTGACCTTTCATCCTAGTTCTCTAATTTCTCCACTCTGATTCACAATAAATTCAAACACATTAAACTTAGTCAAATAATACCAATATGATAAGGCTAGCATAACATACTTATATCACCAACAGGTCCCAGAAACACTTCTAAAAGATACACACATTCCATTATTTCCCAAATAAGGCAGGCTAATTAGTGAAAACTTTCTAGACCAGAATCTTAGAAGTCACAGATTTTAAAAATTCAAATGTAAGATTTAATCCAGGAAGGATTTTAAATGGCTGGGCGCAGAAAAAGGGACATTATAGTTCTAAAATCGGCTTCTTGCTAGTAATAAAATGTGTAAGGCATCCTCAAGAAATAAGAGCTTTAGATATGAGAAAGAATTAATAAGGTTCAACTGAGAAATTTTATAGGGGGAAAAACCTAGTCCTAAAAATAGTAAGATTAGGGAAAAAATATTAACTCTATCATTCAGACAATAATTCTATATTCTGTTCGTCTTCAAGAAAAACAGAACAGGAGACTTCCCCGGCAGCGCAGTGGACAGGAGCCCACCTGCCAATGCAGGGGACACAGGTGTGACCCCCGGTCCAGGAAGACTCCACACAACACAGAGCAACGAAGCCCGTGCACCACCACCACCGAGCCTGTGCTCTAGCGCCCACACTGCAACTACTGAAGCCTGAAGGCTCCAGGGCCTGCAAGCCACAGTTGAGGAGCTCCTGTGCTGCAACTACTGAACCCCACGGGCCTGGAGCCCGCGCTCTGCAACGAGAGAAGCCACTGCAGTGAAAAGCCCATGCAGCACAACCGGAGAGGAGCCTCTGCCCACCACTACCATAGAAAGCTTACATGCGGCAACCAAGACCCAGTGCAGCCAAAATAAATAAAACAAACAAAACAACTTAACAAAAATGTTTCATCACTACAAAAAGACAGGAGGAATTTCTGAAGTATATTCCACAAAATCACAGTATAAAAGTTCAGACAAGAAAGTAGAACTCACAGATGTTTTAAACTGATGTACAGAAAAACATAAGACAAAGGAATCAAGGAATACATTTTTATGGAATTGATTCTATGATATTTCCTGGCATACAGAAAAAAAAGCTTTTCTATTTTATTGGAATTGCATTACAAAGGAAAAATTCACCGAGGCAAAAAAATTCATACAGAATTTTCACATCTAACAACAAGATATCACTATGATAGATGACAAAGGAAATTCAGAGAAGGTAATAAGATAATTGCTACCAAAATTTTGGTTCTCAAGACACTTTCAGATCTGAGATAAAGAATTGTAATGTAAAAACTTTAGAGTAAAATAATTTTGATTTTTGCAAGATTCTACCTATCTTTACTTCAAATAGAGGGAAGAAAAAAAGATGACTTTTCAGGAACTCAATGTTAGAAGTTGGCTCACATGGTTTTATTAAACTCTGAGTGATAACACACAAAATATCCAAAGTAAAAATAGATACAGAGACTTAAAAAGATTGCCTCAGATTAGGGTTTATTTACCATATGAACTATAAGTTCCTTAAACAAAAAGACATGTCTGTGGACCCCATAATTAGCATTATACTTCATAAGCCTAAGTTTACAAATATTTGATACATCAACACAATATAAAACGAGTACTTTTAGCAGATATTTCACAAAATTTACTTTTGGAAAGGCCATGACAATTTCTCTAGCTTAAAATTTTGGATCATTAGAATGTCTCATTGGAGAAGGAAATGGCAACCCACTCCAGTATTCTTGCCTAGAGAATCCCAGGGATGAAGGAGCCTGGTGGGCTGCCGTCTAAGGGGGTGCACAGAGTCAGACACGACTGAAGCAACTTAACAGCAGCAGAATGTCTCGTGTCCTCTTGATCTTAAGAGAAAAATACCAAAACCATAACTTAAATCCTACTTTTATTAGCCTACTCCAAAAGCTCAAAGGCAGTTAAGGCGGGTATCTGACTATCATTTTAGAATGTAAATAATCATAAAGTACCTGGATTTTTTCCAGAACTATATAAACATAAATTAAGGAAACATTTCTGCCAGAGGATATTAAGTTTTTGAGATACAATACTGTTTCTTCTTTCCAGGGGCTTCAAGTGCAGTGAAAGAAACATATAAGTGAATTTGCTTTCTAAAATTCCAGGTGACATCACTTAGGAAGGGTGAGTCAAGAGGGCTTCATAAAGCTGAATAAATATGGGGCCAGGAAAGGTATGTGGGGGTCAAGAGGCGCAGTGTGAGCAAAGGCAGGCATGCGGACCTCAGAGAACGTGGAGCACAGTATCCTGAGCAGCAGTCTCCAAGTTGCCCCGATGCACGTCCCCCTGACCCCACATGGGGCCAGCGCTGGTCTGTGTGACCCACAGCATGTGGCACAGTGCTGGCAGTCACCTCCAGGACAGGGTGATAAGATGGCAGATTCTTTCTGGGGCTCTCCTACCGACCTTGGCACACTTTCTTTTGGATCATCGGCTCTGGGAGGAGCCAGGTGTCAGGGCCTGGGTGATGACTGCAACCTCTAATAGGTTCTGCAGAGGATGAGCCAGAGCCACCTGGTAAAGTTGCTCCTAGATTCCAGACCCTCAGAAACCTAGATCAGTGTTTGCTTTTGTAAACGGCTAAATTCTGGATCAGCAGTTATGCAGCAACAGACAGTGAACACATGTGTTGGTACTGAGTGTCCTCATGAGTAACACAAATCTAAATTGTTGAAAGGGTCTGGCATCAGACCACGGTCTTCGAGGACAGTGTTAGTGAAGCTGCTGCTAATAAAAGGCCCACGGGGTTTCACAAGGTGAGGTGAACGTTACTAGAAACCAGGTGATTTAGCTAAGGAGGTTTCCACCAGAGAGCTCAAAGTGCTGCCTTGTTCTCCTGCTACATACAGCTGAAAAGGAGAGAGAGAAGAGATAAACTAAATGAAGAACAGTTAAGAGCGAGCCAGGATTGGATGGTTTGGACTGTTTGCAGTCTCCCCAGACTGCAAACAGTGCTCCTATTCAGAAATGGATTCTGAGTCAAGATCAAATGCAGGGCACTGACAGAAAAACATGCTCTAAACACTACGATGAGGGAGCGACTATACAATATTTTGTTAAGGCCTCAGAAAGATCAAAGATGCTGTCTTAGAGTACCATTTGGGCCAGACAAAACACTGCTAAACAGAACTGTGCGCTTCAAAGATTCTCTCAACCAACAAGGCTTTTAGGAAGCTTAAGGGTGTTTTCTCGCAGCAGGAGCTCAAGGCAGACAAAGGCTTATCTCAAAGAAGTTCATGGGTGCGACCTTCAATCAATGGAACAGACTCCAGTGAAATTCATATAAGATCCACAAAAGTTTTTAAAATAATTATAAACACAGAAACATTACCAGCTTGACTTAATGGAAACAAGAGACAATACAAAATGAAAAAAGGCCGTTAAGAGTCCTAAAATTTTGGTAGGAAGCAAGTTAAGAAAACTCAGTAGCAAACAAACATGTTTTATCTTCAGGATAAACAAAGGGTGAACCAAATGCCCCAAGGGCAAAACTGAGAGCATGAATCATACCCAGGAGCTGGCATTCAAGCAAGGAATTACCATCATCTGCCTGACGGGATTACAACAATGCTGAGGACCAGAGACTCCTGGTGCTTGCCAGCCCTACCCTCTGCCTCCCCTTGAATAGTGACATTCTGTACCCCAAGTCTGACCCAATACTGTAGACTGGTGGTGGCAGAGGGCGGGGGGCAGATGGCTCTCTAGCAGTGCAGGCTGAGAGGGATTTGTACTTGAGACACTGAAAAAATTACATTTGAGAAGCTCAACTGTACCTGAAACCAATCTGGATGAGATCCTTATACTGTAATGGGACGAGACTTTGGGGACTTTGGGAGCAATAATATTCTGCATGTGGTCAGCTGTGGCAGCCAGCCTCCAATGACCCCTGCCTACACTTTCCAGGGTTGGTCTGTGACCAACAGCATGAGACACAAGTGATGGTGTGTAACTTCCAAAATTAGGTCACAGAGGACTGTGCTCTCTCTCGGGTCCCCTCTCTCCATGGGAAGCCTGCTACAGCCCTGACCAACAGCTTTACTGGGACTCTATGAAAGACCCCAGGCCAGCATCACCTACATGAGCTGCTCCTAAGATTCCCAGTCCTCAGACACTGTCGGTTTGGAAGTAATCTGTTATGCAGCAGTAACCACTCCAGGGCTGAAGGAGGGGAAAGAAAACTGGAAATGCAGACAGTGGTCAGAACACGCAGGGCCCAGGGAACCCCGCTAAAAGGTTTCTGCATCTTATTCTATCAGAAAAAGGAACAATTTAAGAATTTTAGACAGTGAAATGACAACCAGACTCACATTTAAAAACACCACCTTGACAACCTTCGGCGGGTGTAAATTTGAAAACTAGAGTAGGGAGACCAGCTAAAGAGCAATTACAAACCCTTCAGAATTAAAAGATATCCTAATCTTTTAACAGATTTTCTTAGATTCAAATGCATGGATGTACGTAAAGGAGCCTCAAAATCTGTGGAGCAAAGACAACTACATGCAGTATCCTATGACAAACCATGATGGAAAAGAATATATTAAAAAAGAATGTGTGTGTATATATACACAAAACCCAGTCACTTTGCTGTACAGCAGAAATGAACACAACACTGTAAATCAATGATGCTTCAGTAAAAAACTGGTAAAAAGTAAAATGTCTAAACATTTTTAAAAATGAACCACAAGCATCCCCATGACTTTCCAGAATGTTCTGAGGGTGAGCAAATGGCAATGTTGAGAGGCACTGCAGAGGTGGGAGAGTTCTCAGACATTCAGTAACAACAGTTAAGGCCCATCTCCCGGGTCCTGAAACAAGTGTGCTAAACAGAAGAACTGTTTTTCAGCTATTTTTACACAACCATGCAGCAAGAGTGACAGGCCTCGAAGCTCATCCAGCACCGGCATCTACCCAGAGGGCCAACCCCTCCTTGGGCTCTAACCCTATCTCTAGTTGCAGAAGGGCATTTTCAAAACAGTCTTTATTTGACTGCATTGGGTCTTAGTTGCAGCACGCGAGACTGTTGTGGCACGCAGGATCTATTCAGAGTTCCCTGACTGGGGCTGGAACCTGGGCCCCCTGCCTTGGGAGTGCAGTCTTAGCCACTGGACCACCAGGGAAGTCCCTGCAGGAAGGTATTTTGTGCATCTGATGTTGGCTGGATAAAGCCCATCATTGTTCACATCCATTACCAACCGAGTTCAAGACTTAGCAGCATCACTCTAGCTCTTACCACCATTTTCAGCTAACGTCCCCTCATCTAACCCAATCTTCCCCACACTCCCAAACTTCGACTCTGTTCTCTAGAATTAAGATTTATTGGTAGGTAAATGCTTTACAGTCTCAAGTTCTCTCAACTTTCCCTCCTCTTCTAGCCCTATTTTTAGGCTGAAGCCCTTCCAAGCAGAAGCTGCTTATCTCCCCATGTCCCACACATGCATAGATGGGTAAAGGTCCTCCTTGCCTCCCATTGCCTCTCTGCCGTCCTTGCAGAAACCGTAACCCCTCAGATGTTCACACCATCACTCCTCCTTCCCGGAATAGCCGCATCCACCCTGTGCTGTCACAGAGCTCAGGGTCTTCTTCTCAACCACTCCCACCTCGGGCATCATCCTTAGGGATGGATGATACACCTATCATGACCCTCTCACCCTCAGTGACTTACTTATCCTCTATGCCCTCTCAGTCCCTGTTCCTGTGGTTGTTACCTCCAGACCTGCCTTAACCAGTAACTGTGATACCTCTGAAATCTAAGTTCAAGCATCTCACTCTAACTGCCACCGTCCTGACTTACGTCTCACTCATTCCAGAATGCCTCCTCCCTGTTCCAGGGCATCCTGCACCAGCTCCCTGAGGTCTTCTTCCCTCATCCCCCAGTTCAGACCCCATGTCTATTGTACTCGTCTATCTCACATACACGGGTAATCTCCTCATCCCTCTTTTCCCCTCCTTTGTACTTGTGGGGCAAACCTCAACTGTAGAAGAACCTTATTATATACCTACTTTAGTCTTGAACTCGAGTTGAATATCTGAATTATATGCCCAAGTGAGTGGACTGGTCTCAATTTAAATTATCACAAATACTGAGCTCCCAGCTGATTCATCAGTCTTGTTACATTTCTCTAGTAAGTGAGCATCTCACACTCACCTTTGTCTCACAGGCTCCCTCACTCTGAGGTGATGAGCTCACCTCATACATCATAAAGAAAAAAGAATCATAGGAAAAACACCCCCATCCTCCTACTGCCAATGCTCAAACCGGTGTACCACATCCTTTCTTACTTCTAAAAGGAAAAAGTACTTCTGCTCTAATCAGTGACCAATCCCTCCAAGAAATTAATCCAGGGAAAGACAGTAAACAGTTTTTATGAACAAAGCCCTTGAGCACAAAAGGAAATAGGAGTATCTGATTCTTTTTAAAGACATCAGTCCAACTATTATATTAGTTCTAATAACTTAGCTGTTTTAACATTTTTGTTCACTAATTCTATTATCTGGGTTACTTCTACACCTCTTTTTGTTGACTACTCCTTAGCTATTAGCTTTTCCAGCTTCTTTGCATATCTGGTGGTTTTCTTTTCAATGGACACCAAACATTTATTTTATGCTGTAGGATCTTCTAGTATTCCTTTAAGCACTGTGGGGCTTTCTTCTGGGACACAGTTATCTGAAATTAGTTGGCTCTTTTTGAGGATAGTGTTTGGTCTTTATTAGGGTGAGCGCAGAACAGTTTAGTCTAGAGCTCACTTGGCCCTGCTACTAAGGGAACAGCCCTCTGGGAACTTGTATCGGACGCCCCCTGCATTAGATCTTTTCCACTCTGGTCAGTGAGGACCCAACTCCCTGCCCCATGTGAGGTCCCAGGAACGTCCCTCCTCCCTTCCAGCTGCTTCCCCGCAGACAGGCTCAGATCACTTTTCAGCTGGAGAGCCCAGGGACTTCTCTGTAGACCTTTTCCTGTGGCCTGGGAACTCTTGAGGGAGTGGCCAGTGCAATGGAGGACTCAGCTTTGCTTCCCTGGTTTCTGTCCACTGGAACTTTGGAACTCACTTTTTAAAAAATCATTTGTTGATTTCCCCATCCCCTCCCCAGCCATTTTTTCAGCTCCTCTCATAGCAGAACTATTCCAAGGAGTCATCCAAACTTGCAATGACCCTTTACCTTACAGTATTTCTTCTGTCCCAATCACAGTTTCCTTCCCACCACACTGTCAAGATAGGCCAATGGCATGTATCAGGTTAAATGGTCACTTTCCCCTCACTCATCTTCTCAGTGGCCATAGTTGACAAATGTCCTGCCTTCTTGAGACAGCTTTAGACTCACTTTCTTCCTAATTCTCTAAGAGCTTCTCCTCTGAGCCTCAACTCAGTTTTAAGAAACACCCACATCCCAAAGGCTTTCAGATTGATAGTACAGCCCATGATGTCTGAATTGTACCTGCAGTGTAGACTGCTCTACAGCGTTACATTCTTGCACAGGCAACTAAATATGAATAAGAGGCACTGCAAACTGAGTAACTCCATCCTTCACACACCCTCCCTCTTGCATTTTTCCCTCCCTCAGTAAGCCACCTAATCACCCATCCACCCAGCTGCTCAAGGTAAAAATCAGGGATTACGACAGAGAATGAGATGGTTGGATGGCATCACAGACTCAACGGACAGGAGTCTGAGTAAACTCTGGGAGCTGGCAATGGACAGGGAGGCCTGGTGTGCTGCAGTCCATGGGGTTGCAAAGAGTCAGACACAACTGAGTGACTGAACTGAACTGAATCCTTGATTCTGTTTCTCCATCTAGTATATCCTGATCTGTCAGCCAAGCTCTGCTGGTTCTACCTTCAAAAATGTGCCTCTAGTCCATCTATGTCTCTTCTTTCCTACCACCACCTAGGTCAGAGCCACTCTTGCCCAGAACGACTGATTCTGCACACGACAGTGACAATAACCTTGAAAAACAGAATTCAGATCACGTCCTGCCTTGTCTGAAACTCTCTAGAGGCTTATTACTTCATTTCAAAACAATCCAAACTCCGTGTGAAGTGAAGTGAAGTTGCACAGTCGTGTCCGGCTCTTTGTGACCCATGGACTGAAGCACAGGCTCCTCCGTCCATGGGCTTTTCCAAGCAAGAGTACTGGAGTGGGTGGCCATTGCCTTCTCCAGAGGATCTTCCCCACCCAGGGATCGAACTCAGGTCTCCTGCCTTGTAGGCAGACGCTTTACCGTCTGAGCCACCAGGGAAGTATAGTCGCCTGTAATAACTCACCAGAAATGGGCCCGACTGCCTCTGGGCCCTTGGCTCACACTCCTCAACCCTCTCCACATTGCCCCCACTGCACTGGCCGTGTGTGCCCTGCGCCTCAGGTCTGCCTGGAGTGTTCTCCTTCAGATCTTCAGAGGGCTGGCTCCTCCCTCGTCAAGTTTCGGGGCCCATTCTTTGACCCTCTCACGCACAGAATTCTCCTCCTTCCACCAGAAACTCTGTACTGTCTTGATCCACTGCCACTTTTATTCATTTGCTTTTTGTCTGTGTCTTCCTATTAGAATTCAGTCATTCAATTAAACAAAGACTAGACACTTACTATGCGCCAGGCATGATTTCAGGTGCTGAAAATACATCCATGAATAAAGCAGACACAAAGTCCCACCCTCACAGAGCCTGCACGCTAAAACACAAGATCCATGAGAAAGAGAACTGTTTGTTCACTGTCGGATCCACAGGACCTGGAACAGTCCTGGGCTCACTGTAAGCACACAATAAATATTTGCACTCTGCAAAGTAAATGAAAATGGATTTATCTATATTTTCTTAAGTCTTTGTACAATATACTTCAAAAAAGCCGTATTTATATTTTCTTTCCCTTTCAGACTCTATTACTCTATAGTAATTACTTTTACAGTAAAAGCATGAATTTGAAACCATCAATACAAAATTCTGCCTCTAATTTCAAATTCTCGTAACAGTAAAAGTGTTCTGCACTCACTTATATTACGTCCTTTAAAACACAAGCTTTCTAAACTACACTGGAACTAATTACCCATGTACACAGACTACTTTTACTTCTGTATAAACTGTTTATGTGTGCAAATGAAGCCATCAACTAATTTTAAAAATTAATGGTTATTATAAAATGCATATGGAAACGGATCTAGTGCAGGGATAGTGTAATATACCCATTATCACAGGAAACTATCAGAGCCCTACTTCATCTTGCAGTTAAGAAAACCCAGGTGCACGAGAGCACACAAACTCAAGAGTACATATACATACACATGTGCACACAGCAGGAAGCGGGATGAGGCCTTAGGTCTAATAACTCCCAGTCTGATGCTTTCTCCAATTAATAATTACCTAAACTTAAAGACACAGCTTTCTGTACCATACAACTCTCTAGGGACAGGCGACACTTCTACACTAGACAATTCTAAAAACAAAGACTGTACAAATGTAAGTAGTTTTGAACAGCAACAGAAAGCAAGGCCACAATGAGTATTCAGTCAATATTTGGTAGCAGTGCAGTGTGTGTTTATAGCATCCTCACATACACCATCTGACTCTCCTGAGAGCCACCTCCCTCAGGAAGTAGGTCAGGAGAGGTTGGCGCACGAAGAGACTGAAATTCATCCTGGAAGGTTAAGCAACTTGTCAAAGGCCACAAATGTCAAAGTGCATCCTTCTCAGAGGATATACAACTGGTACTTGTGATTCTCTGATAATCAAAACAATTCATCCCAGTATAGAAAAAGATCTGAACCTATATTAAATCGACCACAGAACATTTTCAACCTCAGCTTATCTTTCCCCTGGACTTATTCTTAAGGCTGAGTCATATTTCTTCAGCTAGTACTTACTATACTGAAGGAAATTCAACCAAAATGATTTGCTTTAATAGCCTGCTGCAAAATTCCAAAACTCTCACCAGGAATATCCAAAGTTGAATCAACTGTTTAAAGATAATCTCTATAACAACACATAAATGAAGGGCTTTATCTTTTAAAGAAATGATTATATCTCTATTAATTAAAGAGAAAACAGATTATGGGTCACAGTAGATTTATTAACTATGAATTTTATTTTTGGTTTTCATCTACCTACAGTGAGGCTGGTGGATGAAATACAGTTCATATATTTAAAGGTGCAAAGTCAGGTATCTGCTGTTTAAAATGCTGCAATTTCTCAAAATCATTACCTACAGTCAAAGAGTCCTTAATAAACTTGATCAAGATAACTCCAAGTAATTCACTGAAAGTAGTTGAAATAAGTTGTCTAAAGCATCTGAATCACTTGTTTTCCTGGTGCTGTCCCCCCAAATTGATATATCCAGTTGTTGCAATATATTAATGTAAGTCACACCTTAAGGGTTCAAAAGCTTACTTTAAAAGACACAATCTAGTTCAGCCTGCATATTTCATCCTTTCAATACTGCTTCTGTACTTAGAGACTCAGAATTCATTTCATTCCCAAGTTACAATACAAAATTCTCATTTCCTTGTGGGTTGTCTTCTTTTAAGAAACAGAATCACAAACCACACTATCATTCCATGACATAAAACATTATCCTGTGCTTTAAAATTATGTTTTAACCAACTGCTGATAACAAATACCCTTTTCAGAAAAACTGAACCACAAAGTCAAGAATCCACACCTTCATATATATCAAATAGAACTCTTGCCATTACATACCTATACATCCTCTAATACTTTACCATTACTACTACTACAGACTATGATGTAGTAAAACCTAATCTGTTTTAGATAAAATATTAGGAATGGCTAGTTTAATATTTAATCTTGGCAACAAATTTATGAACCTGATTATTATTCCTTATTTAAAAGATTTAAGCTCTCCTTTGGTTAGCTGGTACTTTAAGTGCTGTTGAGTAACAGAAAGGGTAATAGTTCTGTATAAACTTCATTACAGGTCACAAGCACCCACCAAACAGCATTAGATGCACAAGCCCATTAGTTTTCAGTCTTGTTTTGTGAGAAAATGAAGTCTGATTACAAATGATACTAATCCAAAATCCTAAATATCAAACCGCACACTGAAACAAGAGCTAATATTAACACTTTAGGCACCACGTCTGACAGTTTTCAAGAGGCTCCTTTTGAAGGTAGGAGTCCTCAATCCTCCTACGTTGCTGATTCAAAAATATCTTGGGCAGGACAGAAAGCTGAAACTAGACTTTATTACTGCTTCTCAGTTACCTTTGATTTTAACTGATTATTTGCTACTTAATGGAAAAACCCCAAATATTCTCAATTCCTTTCTAATTCAAACTAGCTGTAAAAATTAAGCTTTGCTTTTGGTGCAATTGAGATTTCAAATATTTCACTTCCAATGCAGTGCACAGAATAAAGGAATCTAGATTCAGGACTAAGAAATTTTGGTTTTCAAAATTTTAAAGGAAAATAGGATTCTTAAAAAATGAGAAATCGAACTTTTAAACTTATCACAGTGATTTGTTTTTATAAAACAGAAAAACTATAGATTTTTAAATAAAGTTTTGAAAATGTAGTGCTTGACTACTTTTCCTCTTAAGAAAGATACGTACCTACGCCCAATTTAACCCCTAATTAAAAACAAAAAATACCTACCTGGCTACTTCATAAACTTGATTTTAATAACATTGTATACTGGGCCAGTAAGAACAGTTTGAAGAAAGAAAAGATAGGTGTCTGAGACTATTTTGTCTGGTGAGAACCCTACTAAAACTAAGTGTTGGCCTGTGATGGCTGGATCTTACTTCTAACAGTCCCAAAGGTGGCTGTGTAGGACAACAACAAGGCGAGATCACTATTAACATCTTAATTACATCACACATCTTACCAGAACCAGTCTTGGTGACAGAAGAGAGTTTAAGCCTCCACCCTTACAGTAAGAGTCACAGAGTCTGGCATCCCAGTGGGGGAAGAAAAAAACTACTATAGGAACCAAGCAGTTCCACTGTGCTGAGCATCACTTTAAAACCTCCTTTTTCAGAATGTCCTTTGTGAAATGAGAAGTATCCATAAAGGAGAATTTTAACAATGGAAAGCTCCAATTTGAACCAAAATAAGTCAACTTTTTAATAAAAACATTCTATAGTACTGATACCTTGGAAAAACTATCCTTTCATTTAAAGGTAAAGCCATAGCACTAAGTAGTATACAACATTTCTTACTTAGAAGATGATAAACTTAAAATGTTATAAAAATTACAATGGTGCAACCTCTGGCCCTGCTATTTAAATTTCTGTCCCTTTTAACCCCAAAGAGACTTATTTCATATTTAGAGCTGACAGTCTATTGATTTCCTATGGTTTGAAAATTGTTATTCATTAAACCAAAGCCCTTATCAACTGTTAACTTTTTGATGTAACAAGTTACAAGGTATCACATTATACCAATTCAGACAATAAATCTCCAGCATCTATGATTCAGTCAAGTCCTTTAATCCACTGCTGCTGCTGCTAAGTCGCTTCAGTCATGTCCGACCCTGTGCGACCCCATAATTATTTCTCAATCTTCATCAAAAAAAAAAGGGCTAAACAACTAAGTTCTAAAGTTGAGTAAAATTCATGTTTGGAGGGGACCTTCTACTTAAAAGTTGTTTTTTAAAAACTAAGAGATATGCCTTATTAAGGCAGTGCATTCAGCTTATAATGTAAAAATTAAATGAAAATACGTGTTATTTTCCGTGTTTAGACCTAGCATTTCCGTCACATTTACCACAGAAACAAAATACGTTAACAATTACCACGTATGGTCCACACAATTTTCTTAAGGTGACACACACACAAAACTATTCTCATCTAATTCTGTCCCATCTTTCGTGATCAACTCCTGACCCTAACTAACATGTCAATCAGAGGCAGATGTTTGTTTTAATCTTTTGTCTTTATAAGAAGCATATCCTTCTTTAGCGAATTATCAAAAGGACTGTTTTTCTAAGGCTAACTCAATATTCAGTTACCTTTATTTGTGCTTAGTATACGTTTTCAATATCAACATTCTACTTTTAATACTGTGATTTGAGCTATACAGCCTCCTCTGGCCGGTATGAACCGCAGGACTGGAGAGCAGCTGTTCCACCTGGGACTGTTTACATTCTTCTATTCAGTATTTATTCCTGAGGTCTCCGTTTCACTGGTCATAGTTTTGGTTGGATGTGAAGTGAAACAAATTCTAAACGGATGATAGGAGAAGGTAGTCTGAGGGGGAAAAAAACTCCTTAAAAATATGGACTCTACATGTTAGAAAATAATAAACGTCAAAATTCTTTCAGTGAATGAAAATTATCTGTAAAAATTTAATAAGCCTTGGTACTTCAGCTGGGCTCAGCTCTGATTTCAGGCTGTGGCTCTTGAGACAGTCCAAAGTGTTCAAAGAAGCCAGACCAGTATGTTTCTAAAGTGTACTGTGTAGTGCTGTTTTTATCAAAGCTCTGCAGTTCCTTGGGGGCAAAACAATAGCTACAACTTAATTTCCAGGTCAGTCTTAACACTGACACCCCCATCTTGAAAGCATTATTTGTAAAACTTAAGAAACAAAAATAAAACCAAAAGACAAGATTCTGCAGTCACAAGTACTTTAATTTTTAAAAACAAATCACTTATTTAAAAATAAACAAACGGCACCATTCTACTCTCAAAGTTGGTAACAAGTAAAAGAAATTAGGAGATTCTGTCTCACAGGTAACGTGCTCCGAGTCAGGACTAGACAATCTCAACTACTACACACGCTAAGGACACTGCTCTCCGAAGGAAGAGTCAACTGTCACAACTCTTTGACTTTAAAAGGTTGAACAACCCAAACAGTTTCAACAGCTTTATTTTCAAAATCAACAGTACAGAGCAAAATTTCTACATTAAAAAAATTCCGTACAGTACCAAATAGAGGTATTACAGTATAGTTTTCCACCACAAAATTGTAGTACCAATCCAGCGACTCCTCGACTTCTTGAACTGTCAACACACTGCCCCCTGTTTAAGTGGCTGTACCTGAAAACCAAGGTATGCAATTCCTTAGAAGGCATCGAATGACACCGACAAGGATCTGGGGGAAACGAGACGAAGTCTTGTGTCTGAGCCCAACTTCCACGACCAAGGACAGCCACAGCTACGACACAGTGTCTGGGGGCTGTCAACATTTAAACACTGAAGCCCACCCATGGAAAACATCTCCCGGGTAAGGTTTCACTCCACTTGAGTTCGGTGAGGATAAGAAAGAACCCTTTTTCTAAACGGAGGTCTGTTAACATCTACTTAGACTGGGTCTTGTCTCCCGTAGGTTGAGAAACCAGCAATCAGGCGAACTTAGTTTTATTAGGTAAAGAAATAATAAAGTTACACAGGCTTTAGAATAGCCACGGAGTTCCCTTCAGAATCTGCAACATGTTCTCAAGGATCAAAGAAAAAGTCAGGAGGAGCAGGAGTTGACAACCCTCCGATTAAGTAGGACTCGGAGAAATGGATGCAAAAGTCCCAGAAAGAGGACGAAGGACGCAGGTCGGCTCTGGGCTGGCTCGCCGGCCCCGACCTTCCGCTGCAGGACGCCCGCCGCCCCCGCCCGGCCTCTCGGCGGGTCCACGTGGGCCGCGTAGCCCCGCCACCCTGCGGGCCGCCGAGAGAGCACGGCCACCCGAGCGCCCGGAACCTGCGCTCCCGGCGCCGGCGGCGCGCGAAGGCCGAGCCGGCCCCAGAGCGCCACCCAGCGGTCCGCCGACAGGCCTGCAGGCAGGGCCTCCGCGGCCCGGCCGCCGCACCCCCCGCCGCCCGCCCGCTCCCTCTCCGGATGCACAAGGCCCAGCCCAAGCGCTCCGACCACAAAATGGCTGCCGGCAGCCTCGTCACGTGACCCCTTTGTGCCTTTCGGGCGCCCGAACTCCGCGGGCCCCGGGTCCGAGGGGCCAGGGTCGGCGGGTGGCCCGACAGGAGGCCTCGCCGGGCCGCGGCGGCCGGGGGTCGAGGCCGGGGGCCCCAGGGTAAAGGCCCGGCCGGCGACGGGAGTCGGCGGCGGAGAGAAGATGGCGGCCATTTTGTGTGGGTCTGCGCTCCGCCGCCGCCGCAGGCAGCGGAGGGAGCGGGGCCCGGCGGCGGGTCGGACAGGGGAGTTAACACGTACCGACTCCTCTTCCTTCTCCATTCCGGTGGGCATCTGCGGCACGGCCCGGTTTATCGAGGCGTATTCGTGCAGGTCGGGCAGATCCTCACAGCGGAAAACCGGCAGCGGCTTCGAGGCGTCTAGCGCCCGCGCCCGAAACGACAGTTTACTCATCTCAGGCGCAGCAGATACCTCTCCGCTCTGGGGAAACGGCCCCGGCCAGCGGGATCATGGAGAACCGGGGGTTCGGTCCCCACTCGCCCACCGCTGCCGGGGACTGGAGGGGCGGAGCGCGGAGCCCGCCGTCCGGGCACTCAGAGCCGCCTGGAGGTGGGAGGCCGAGACGCTCCGCTCCTCTCTCGCTCGCTCTCCTCAATACGCCATGGCCAACATGGCGGACATTAAAACTCCACTGTGCGCTCTTCAGCCAACCCCAGCCATTCCCCACACTGCATCGCGCAGCGGCGCGGGCACGCGGGGGGGGGGGGGGGACCCGCGGGCTCGAGGCCGGGCGCCGGCACGGAGCGCGCGTCCCGCCAACCCCCGGCGCCCGGCCCCGCTCCCCCGCGCCCGGCAGCTCGGCCCCCGCCCCCGCGGTCACGGGCGGACCGGCCGGGTCTGGGCGGCGCGCGGGGCACTCGGACGCCGGGGACCACGGCCGGCCTCCCGCCCTGCGCGCCCGCCGTCCCGCGCTCGCTCCCGCCGGCGCAGTTGGCTGACAGGCGAGGGTGCAGCGAAGCTACAGCCCCCACCGCGCGCCGACTCTCGGCGCGGCGGCGGCCCCGGGCACCTGTCAGCGCTGGCGGCCGGGCCCTGGATGAGGGAGCGGGCGCCCCCAGCCCCTGCCGGCGCGGCGTCTCAAGTTTTATAACGAAACTACAGACGCCATTCGGGCCGGAATGCTACTCTGAGTGAACTTTTTAACCGGCCATTATCTTTACGTGTAAGGAAACTCTGGACGGTATTTGATCGTCTCCGCTTGGATCCTGGGTCAGTTCCCATCATTGCGCTCAGTGTAAACAGGAGGCGTCCTACATCTGCGCCAACTAGGGTTTTGGTGGCTTTATTTTTTCACCCTGCATTTTTATCGACCCACAGTCAAGTTTATTGTCATCGAAGCAAAGGGAATAATAATTAATCGGGCACCGTAACCCTTAGGGAAAAAACATAAAAGCAAGACCTAGTTCACATTTTGAGAGCCGGATGATTTTTCTGCACTGGGAGAAAATGTTGCTTCAACGTAACCATGGGTTGACACTTATTTTTACCTTTACCTTATTTAACCATAGGTTGACACTTGTCCTCTGAAAAACTTTTTACAATTATTGAAGACTTATAGCACTCCTGCCAACCCCCCCTCCCCCCAAATTTAGAAAAACTATTAGAAGAGTATTTAGATGGATGTAATGACTACCATGTGGTTTATATTACACACGAAAATGAGTATCCAGAGAGCCCTCTCCAGCAGAATATTTGAAAAACCCGAAAGACTGTTGCGGTGGGTTTAATAGGTTTGGCAGCAAAAATTCAAATATTCACCGAGATCCAAAACTGCTCTGTACCTCCGCTTTTCTCCCCAGGGGACACATAATAAAAATAATCACTTCTTAAATACTGGGTTGGATGGGAACTGTTATTAGCTTAAGGCACAGAAGCAAGGTGCTATCTTTCAGTCTGGTTTAGCTACCACCTGGATGGGGTGGGGAGAAGGAAAGGAGAAAACGGGATTGCAGTTCTCCAAAATTATCATCAAACTCAAATACTGACAGCTCACTTCTGTGTAGCAGACATTCACCTGCAAGTCCTGTACTAAGAGGATGCATTTACTGAAACATTTTTTTGAGACCTCAGGGGCCCTCTGAGTACCTGCTAATTATTCAGTGGGGCTTCCCTGATGGCTCAGTGGTAAAGAACTGGAGTGCTAATGCACGGGACTTGGGTTGGATCCCTGGGTGGGGAAGATCCCCCTAAGAAGGAAATGTCAACCCATTCCAGTATTCTTGCCTCAGAAAGCCCATGGACAGAGGAGCCTGGCAGGCTACAGTCCACTGGGGTCTCAAAAAAACTGGATAAGACTTCGTGACTAAACAACAAAAACAAAGGATAATTACTCAGCACCCACAGGACTCCCAGAGGAGCTTAGTGGTTGGAGCAGGACTCATAGATGGAAGCTGCCACACCTGAAGTAAGTGTGAGGATGAAAGCTCAGGCTATTTGGGACCAGGCAGCAGTGGCACCCAATCCATGGGGAGCGGCTCTAATGAAAACATTCGGGAAGGATTTTTGGAGGAGGTAATATCAAGGTAAAAACTATGTAGGTTAAGTATGGGTGAAGGGTTGCAAAAAAGAAGAGAAGAAAGGTATCTTGGACCAGGTGAGCAGTTCATGGGAAGACCCAGAGCCCAGGGAGGGTGTGTCACACTCGGATCCTCACCACACCATGGACCATGACAGCTACTTAGCCACGTTTAACAATTCTGAAAATACTGGCTGAATATTTATTTGTATGGTAGGTCTCGCCAGGCTACATACTGTATTTCTGAAAATCCTTGCAGAATTCAGTTGATTTAGGAACCTAGAACTAAAATAGTCTTGTCATGACTGAAGCACCAAGAAAATGAATAAAACAACAGTCTATAGGGACTCCCTGGTGGTCCAGAGGCTAAGACTCCATGCTCCCAATGCAGGGGGCGGGGTTCGATCCCTGACCAGGGAACTAGATCCTGAATGCTGCTACTAAGAGTTTGCAGGCTGCAACTAAAGATCCTGAGTACCACAACTATGGCCCAGTAGAGCCAAATAAATAAATAGATAGATATTAAAAATAATAACAGCCCATAGATAACATTTTCTATATCCTACAATAGATCCTGCAACTCACTCCAGTATTCTTGCCTGGGAAATTTGTGAACAGAGGAGCCTGACAGGCTATATAGGGTCACAAAGAGTTGGACACAACTTAGCAGCTAAACAACACAAACAATAATGGGCACTATACAACTAAGTTCCTTGTCCAATAGAAATTCTAGACTCACACTTCATGGAGGGTTCAGAGAGATCCTTGCAAATTAAGCTTGCCTTTTGCAGGTGGTCTGCCTGCCAGGAGACATTTTTTTTCTGCCACTGATCCCCATTCAGCTCAATGCCCTGGATTTCTGACTTGCAGATCTTACTTGGTTCCCAAAGACCCACAGATTGCAGTCCCAAACCTCTTAGATTCAGTTCACTACCCTCCCTCCTATGGGGCAGGGAGTGTGGCAGTAAAGGCTCCAGTTTAATTTTCCTCAGCATCCTTTATCCAACCAAAAAGTCACCTGCAAGAATGACTAATCCTGCCCTGCCTTTCACTTTTTCTACTCCCAGCCAAAACTTCCTATTCTCCCCCTAAGTATCCCCAACAACAGTGATACGAAATTCTCCATCTTGCAAAAGATACATACTACTAACATGAAGCTGTATATATGAGCCTTTACCCACAGGGAAACTTTGGGTTGGGAAGGAATTTGCAGTATTTAATACAGTTTTGGATTGATGCCACAAATATTTATTATATAACTAGGCAACACACAGTACCATCATTGCAGAGGCTATAAATACAGTACTGATAAAGGGATGTCCACTTAACAAAATGACCAGGACCAGGCTGATTGTGACATGTAGTGCTCTGGGAGTTCAGAAGGAAAGCAGTCTAGGTGTGTTGATCAGACATTATGGAGCAAACAGCCCATTATTTGGTTCTGAAGGGTGACTACTATTCCAACTGGTAATGGGAACGAAATGGTAGAAGAAAAGGTCTTCATAGAAGAGGGCAACTCTATGGACAGAAAATGGGGAGGAGGCAACCAGCAGGCATGTGTGAAGATGAGAAGGTTGCCCTGGCCAGGGTTCAGAAGGAGATGACAACAGCCCAGGTGTGAGATAAAACTGTCAAGAACCTGGGCAGAAGGAGTAGGAGTAGAAAGGACAGAGACGTATTTTAATGGCAATAATAATCACATACTATCATCACCTTGAAACTTGATTAATTTCGATTGGTTTCAAATATAGAACGTCTGGGACTTCCCTGGTGGTCCAGTGGCTAAGTCTCCATGCTCCCAAAGCAGGGGCCCTGCGTTTGATCCCTGGTTGGGGAACTAGATCCCACATGTTGCAACTAAAGTGCCTGTGCACTGTAACTAAGACCCAGAGCAGCCAAGTAAATAAATGAAAGAATATTAAAAAAAAAAAAATACAGAATATCTGCTTAAACAACAATCGAGAATGTGTCAAATGCTATAGCTCTGATGCTGTACTTTGCTGTATACAATAAACCTGAAATACAGCTCCTTTTATTAGTTTACACCCAATATGAGCCCAAGTCTTAGTATTTCTTTGAAACTGCATCTAGGATTTGCATCCTTATTTCCATTCCCATTGTTTTCACCATCATCTCAGCTCTCATCACTTCCCACCTAGAAACAACCTCCAGTCCAAGTCCTCCTTCAGTCACTCATTCCTTCAATAAGCCTTGGTGAAGCTTCTACTTCATAGGAATCTGCGCTGTGCTCTCCTACCATTGCCTGGTGGGGATCAGCAGTGGCTGGTGGAGGCTGTGGTTCCCTGGGGCTGTGTAGATACAGTACACAGCTTACTGTGTAGATACAGTACAGACTGCCCTTCAGGGATTCGCAGTACCCTGCATGCATGCGTGCTCAGTCATTTCAGTCATGTCCAACTCTTTGCAACCTATGGACTGTAGCCTGCCAGGCTCCTCTGTCCATGGGATTCTCCAGGCAAGAATACTGGAGTGGGTTGCTGTGCCCTCCTCCAGTGGATCTTCCCGACCCAGGAACTGAACCCATATCTCCTGTGTCTTCTGCACTGTAGGCAGGTTCTTTACTCACTGAGCTACCTGGGAAGCATGCCCCCAAATCAAGGTGGCTAAAACCCCACTTCCGCCTGTGTCCTCCCTTCCCCAAGTCATTTATTCGTCTTGCTCATTAGAGCCATTTGTGGGGGGGCATGGTTGCCGAGGCCTCATAATTTTGCCTCACTCTCCAACATTATTTCTCCTTAGCGCTTAAGACCAACAAGCTCTTCACTCTGGCTGGTCCGTCTCATCACCGTCTTTAGAAATCAGCCAAGTCTTTCCTGACTCCAGATTTTCCTTTATTCCTTTCTCTCTGTTCAATCAGTAAGAACAGTAACTACCATTTATTGAACATTTACTATGTGTCAGGCCGTGCAAAAGTACATTTTAAATGCGTCATCTCCCTTAATTCTCAATATCTATGAAGTGCATCCTGTTAGAAAGGTTGCACGTTCTGCCTGTGATTACAAAGCTGGTGAGAGATAATGCTGAGTCCAGAATCTCTGGGTTCTGATTCCACATTGGAGCCTCAGAAACCAGATTAACTGAAGTGAAGAGTGAACTGAGAGTGAGCTTGGGTCAGGAGAAAGAAAGGAAGGATGTGTGTGTGTGTGTGTGTGTGTGTGTGTGTGTGGCTTTTCAGGTCATCACTTTTGTTGTTCTTGAAGATGGGAAAGATGTAAAGCAAAGAATCATGTAAATAGATTAACAGCAAAGAATCATGTAAATAGATTAACTTTAGCATGGTCTTCCTCTGAGAAAGGAGGGAAGGAAGGCAAGAATGGATAGTAATCCAATGAAGTTAAATTCTCATTGATGGGACAGTAAGATTAAAAAAAAAAATCATGATTTCAGTTTGCAAGCTGGAGTCCAGATTCTTCTTCCTTTCAAGCATTCAACAAATCTTTTCTGGATGTTTACTGAGAGCTAGACAAAGCTGAGAGCTAAGAATAAAGTAAGATACTGTGTATTTACTTTGGGAAATGTGAAATTAATTTCTTTAAGATGTGTAATGCACAATGCTCTCAACATTAAAAATGATACAGTGCTTCAATTGAGAGCACTGTGCCAAAGGACTAAAAACATTTTCATCTGCAATAATAATTTTCCTTCCCTTTCTTTTTATTTCATAATAAGCTATATAAAGAAATGGCAGCAAGTAATTCTTCCAACATAACATTTAGGAAAATAAAAAAGAGAAGCCTTTTATGATGTGCTGTATGTTGGAAAGCAAATGTTGCAATTAAACAGCAGCATTTTTAATAGGTTGTCACAGGAACAATATCTGAATGGCTGATTTCTCTACAGAATTGATTTATGCATGAAATTCTCTATATAATATTTAAGAACAATATCTTGTAGAAAATAGGATAGTTCAGAATACATCCAGAAACAGTCTGCCTCTACCTTAAAAGAATAAAAGGCAAATTATTAACCCTAGCAAACTACAGCAGGACAGACTCAAAATTATTTCAGTTTAACTGTGTCTCCAATATATATGACTAAAACCAAACAAGTCTGTCTGAGAATGAATTAGAATTTTATAAAATCCACAGAATGGTTTCAGCATTTCTACTGGGGTTAGAAAAAAAAAAGAAGACAATGAAATATGATACATCTTATTGTGTAACATAAAATCCTAAATTTATAGAAAACCTATTCCTAGCACAGCAAGGATTTTGCCAAAATTTAGACCACCATCCCAGGTGCCCTGAATCCAATCTTTGCTTCACCACCCTAGGTGCGCAGCTGAGGAGTCCTCTATGGCAGCATTTTAACGAGGACACCACTAGATGAAGCTGGGGAAGTGGCCACTGTGTGTGTTAGCTGCTTAGTCGTGTCCAACTCTTTGCGACCCCACGGACTGTAGCCTACCAGACTCCTATGCCCATGGAATTCTCCAGGCAAGAATACTGGAGTGGGTTGCCATTTTCTTCTCCAGGGAAATTTCCCAATCCTGCATTGTAGGCAGATTCTTTACTGTTTGAGCCACCAGTGGCAGGAGGCATAAATAGGAAATCATCTGGAACTTAAAAATTTAGTACTTGAGAAGAATGTCATATATATTAACTTTCTAGAAGAATAAAAGTCCATCTTAGAAAATTAGAAAATTTGAAAAAATTAAACCACATATACTAAAAAATTTTAGTAGTATTTCTCTAAACTGGAATTTGATAAATTATTGTTTATGTTATTGAATCCAATGACTGGCACTTACTGACAGACACTGTCTGTAGCCTGGGTGTAGGTCCAAGTTTGTAAAGGGCAGAAGGAAAAAAATGAGAGAGAGAGGGGACAGGGAAACATAGGCACCTCTGTGCCTTACAGCCTTGAGCCTGTAAAACATACTAGTTGAGTGTGATCAGTAATAGTATAAATGGTACATGAGGGGTGAAGGGGTGAAACTTAAACAAGAGAAAAAACTGCTCATGAAGTAGAAATTTGTGCTGAAACATTAAGTGAAAGTTACCAGTGGGTGGTAGACAAAGAAAGATGGACAGGGATGCGGACATTTAAGAGACAGACTGTGTGAATTCTCAATGCTCCCATGACCCAAGAAAGGAAATTACTTCTATTAATATAGTCCCCTGAAACATTAGTGAAATAAACATTTTACTTTCACTGGATGTATTCTTCTTTCCCATACATCGAGTGACACTGTCAATTGCTTAGATAAGCACCCTGGTGCATCCAGAGAAAGGAAGGGAAAGTGAGTGATTTCAAAGCTGAGGAGGGAGGTGACAGGTGTGAAGAATGATTCATGGAGCAAGGAGAAGGGGCTGGGGACGGGAGCCCCAGGGAACACTGACAACTGGGAGACAGCGGAGGAAGAAGAGCAAAGGAGGTGGGAAGAAGCCAGGTAGCCATTCAAGGAGGGGATCTATGAGGAGAAACCAAAAGAATGAGGATGTCCTTGGAGACAGAGCAACCCTGATTTCTATCAGATAGCGTGGGCAGGAAATTCACTCTGGTGAGCCGAGACAACGGTCGGAGTCACAGGCTGAGCCGTGCCTGAAACATGTTAATCATTTACCAGGCAAGTCAAGCCAGGTCAAGTTTTGAAGTGCCCTCTTGTGAGACTTTTCTACGTACTTGCTCACAGGAGAGAGAGCGCCTGGAGGGCAAAAAAAAAAAATCAGGTTCTGGGACACATCATCAGCACCTCCCATGTTATATATTAGGAGAAAATTAATTGCATTATGTCTCCAGTCTTCACAAAATCCTGGTATCAAGAAGAAGTAAACCATATCTTCCATCTTTAAAATTGCAGAAACTAAGAAACAAAAGCCCAATTGGACTTAAGTGAGTTACTGAGCAAGGTATATACAGCACATCTAGATCTTAAAATTTCTTCCGAATTAGGCTTGACAAACACTAGACTCATCAGCCATAAACAACTCAAGGACACTGTGGTAGCGCATACATTTGGACACATATTTTGACTTTAATAGATTTATTAATAAAGCCTGTTAACTTTTTTGGTGTTTTTATTCCTTCCAGTCTTTCATGGCTTTGTCTTTCACTTTCTTGTTTTATAACATTGGAATAATATTGTCTATTATCTTGTAATCCTCACTTCTCAATATAATTTGAGATAGTCCCACTTCATTCAATATTCTTCCCAGCTGTTAGCTTAGTGTTTTTCAGAAGTATGTTTCAAAAATCACTAATCTGAGAAATTATGTTCTGAGATGAGAGTTCCATAAAGAGTTCCATATAAAACCAGTAAGTGAGGGAAATAACTGCCTCTTTAAAATACATAGAGGCTCACAATGTACAGGCTCAAAGAAGTCTTGCAGAAATACTGATGCTTAGAACAGTATTTTCTAAAGTTATCTCACCTTGCAACCCTTTACCATGTACTATCAATTACTACCTTTCGTTTTATAAAAGTACACCTTGGGACTTTCCTGGTGGCTAAATGGATAAGAATCCGCCTGCCAGTGAAGAGGACATGGGTGTGATCCCTGGTCTGGGAAGATCCTACATACCACGGAGCAACTAGGCCTGCACACCACAATCTAGAGCCCATGCACCCCAGAGCCCATGCTCCGCAACAAGAGAAGCCGCCACGATGAGAAGCCTGCGCACCACAACTAGAGAGTAGCCCCTGCTCGATGCAACTAGAGAAAACCCGTGTGCAGTAACAAAGACTCAGCGCAGCCAAAGATAAAATAAAACTTCGAAAACGGTATTAAAAGAAAACGCACACCTTGGGAAATTCTAACCTAGGCAATTCAAGGAAATAGAAGTTTTTTCTGATCAAGCTAATTACTTAGGAAGTCTGACATGAACTTTGAAAAAACATAAAGTTCTTATAAATGTAAAAATGTATTTGTATTACCACTTCTTAAGATTTTTATCCTGCTAAAAACAGTGCAAGTAAGACAGGCACTAGAATTGTGCTCGGAGAAGGCAATGGCACCCCACTCTAGTACTCTTGCCTGGAGAATCCCTTGGACGGAGGAGCTTGGTGGGCCGCAGTCCATGGGGTCACTAAGAGTCGGACAGGACAGAGCAACTTCACTTTCACGCATTGGAGAAGGAAATGGCAACCCACTCCAGTGTTCTTGCCTGAAGAATCCCAGGGACGGGGTAGCCTGGTGGGCTGCCGTCTATGGGGTTGCACAGAGTCAGACACGACTGAAGGGACTTAGAATTGTGCAGGTTGCTATACTTTGGCAATGCATTTGGTGTTTGATACTAAATTAACTGAAATGCTTAGCTACATTTCTTTCTAAAAGTTTTTCTACTAAAAAGAACATAGGGAACTTAGATTCAGAGATGTTTTTTTACTCTAATTTAAGGAGAAGGAAATGGCAACCCACTCCGGTGTTCTTGCCTGGAGAATCCCAGGGACGGGGGAGCCTGGTGGCTGCGGTCTATGGGGTCACACAGAGTCAGACACGACTGAAGTGACTTAGCAGCAGCAGCAAGCTCTTGGAACTGCAGTTTCTTCATCCATAAAATGGGACTCCTAACACAATGTATCACCTAGGTTGTTATATTGATTCAATGAAATCATTAGCAAAGAATTTAGCATGGACCTGACACAAAAGTCATGCTCATTACACATGAGCTATTTTTTTAAAGGATATTTTTTTATTTTCTTCCTGTTAATAGGTCATTTTACTTTTCTGAGCTTTATTTTTGTACACTTAGTATAAAACATAACAGTGATTGTAAAGGTTTCAACACTCTTGGCTAAAGAAACAAAACTAAGAAATCCTCAAATGAAACCAGAAACCAAGATACATATATAAAATAATCTATGTAAACTATTATACCCATCTTCTAGAATCTTTCGGTTTTGTTTCTATGTATGAGTTTTGTTTTTTATGTTGAAATCTACAAGGAGCTCTGCAGTACCCACCCCTCCCCTCCCCCTACCCCGGTGCCCCCTCACTGACAACTGATTCACCAGGCTGTTGCCCAGTGATGGCTTAATCTCCAAATCTGGTCAAGCAAGCTCTCCAGGGGGTCAGGGCCTCTCTGTACAGGTTGCTACTGTTTCTCTCAGGGTGAGTGCTTTGTGTAAAAAGAGAGTCCAATGATAAACAACATTTTGCATTCAAAGTAGCAACATAGCATAGTGAGATACAGCATTAACTACTGGAGGGAACATTGGCTTCCACATTGAAAGATCCAGATGCTAATCTCAGGCCTACCCCTTACCAGCAGCATGCTAAGTCACTTCAGTCGTGTCCGACTCTGTGCGACCCCATAGACGGCAGCCCACCAGGCTCCCCCGTCCCTGGGATTCTCCAGGCAAGAACACTGGAGTGGGTTGCCATTTCCTTCTCCAATGCATGGAAGTGAAAAGTGAAAGTGAAGTCGCTCAGTCATGTCTGACTTAGCGACCCCATGGACTGCAGCCTACCAGGCTGCTCCATCCATGGGATTTTCCAGGCAAGAGTACTGGAGTGGGGTGCCCCACGAGCAGCATACGCCTACAGAAATGATTTCATCATGGGGCCTGCTTGGTCTGGCTTCCCAGGTGGCACAGTAGTAAAGAATCTGCCTGCCAGTGCAGGAGATGCAAGAGACTTGGGTTCGTTCTGTGGGTCAGGAACATTCCCTGGAGGAGGAAATGGCAACCCACTCCAGTATTCTCGCCTGGAGAATTAATGGACAGAGCCACAAACAGTCAAACATGACTGAGTGATATGACATGCTTGGTCTAAAGAATACTTTTTCTCCTCCTTCTTAGGCCAATATGAAGAACAAACATATGGTTTAAAAAAAAAACAAACTTTGATAACTGCAAAGTATTTTTTTTAATTTCCCACACAAATATACTAGGGAAGACTATATTATTTTATTTCAATTTCACCCTAGTGGTCAGGAAGGGCATACATATATTTGCTCCCAAGTAATACACTGAAACAGAAGATCCCTCAGCTGTTCAAATCATGCAGTTGATCACAGAAGATTTCATTCCTAGTCTAAGGCCCTTTAAGCACTTCCTTAAAAAGGAAATATTTACGGCAACACCAAAATTCACCCATTTTACCTATTTTCAGTAGTCTTTTTCTTTCACCCCCTTTAATTTATCTTGCCATATTTCTTCAACTATTTGGAGAGTGTGTCTAGTACAATATAAAATTTTAAGAAATGTATGGTAAGTTTGAATTATTTCGAGATAAGCAGGAGCTTTAAGAAAAATTGTTAAAAGAGTGTAATACAGTGGTTAGAAGTGCTGGCTCCAGAGTCAGACATGATTTGGGTTTGAATCTCAACTCTGATCTTTTCTAGCTCTGTGAACCTGAATAAAAATTTTAATTTCTACCTCTAATACTGAGATAATACATACTTCCAAGTATTGTTGTGAATAGATAAATAAGCCACATAACTAAAGTTACTGACTTCTTACCTTGGCCCGGGTGCTTTACATGTATGATCTCCCTTGTTCTTGTTGTTAGTCCCTAAGTCATGTTCCACTCTTTTGTGACCCCATGTACTATAGCCCACCAGACCGCTCTGTCCATGGAATTTCCCACTCAAGATCTCCAGGGGATCTTCCTGACCCGGGGATCAAACCCATATCTCCTGCTTGACAGGCAGATTCTTTACCACTGAGCCACCAGGGAAGCACGATCTCATTGAATCCCTATAAAATCTTACAAAATGGCTCCAATGCCTCCCCTTATGGTGAGATTTCAAAAAGTGTTTGATATTATTTCATCAAAAAGTCTGAGTATTGTTCTTAAAGATTAAGAAACAGTTTCCAGTTGAGGGTGGAAAACTGGTTGCCCAAGTACGGTGACCGAGGTCCTGATCACCTTCATTTTAACATAAACACTACACCGGGTTTATCCTATCTGTTCAGTCCTCCTTTCTGTTGAACAAAAACATACAAAACCCAAATCTTAAAAAGAAAGAAATACTATCTGAATTAAAGAGTGTTCCCTCTTGAATATTTTTTCTCACACACTTCTTCACATCAGGCTTTTATGGGACACTTTTGCATGTTTCTCCAGCATCTACCTACCCTTCTTCCATCTTTACAGAATCCTCTTTGCCTTTATTTTCTTGGGTGGTTTCATAATCTGTGCTCCCCCGCCCCCCTCCGCCGCCTCAAATAACTAAACTTTCATGTTGTCCTTGAAAAACAATGGTTCCTCAGCATTATTTTTTTTTAACAATATTCTGTATAGTGGCCTTTCTTAACTCTTCATGGGAATAACAAAACAATTGTAAATATAGAGAAAATATATAAAATTAGAAAAAATATAAATTAGACTTAATTTTGTGATAATATTGCTTCTATTATGTGAGTTTTTAAGGTTACTTTTAAAAGCAAAGAAGTTATTAAGCTCTGTTACATTTTTATAATCATCATCAATGAATTACAAAAATAATTCATGCTAGGCTGTCTCATCTGTATTACACAGTTACTTATGAGCATTTTAATTTAGAAGCTGGAGGTTCTAATCCTGGCTTTGCCACCAACTAGCTGTGTGATCTTGATTTTAATCTCCCTGGACTTCAGTATCTTCAACTTTGAAAAGGAGGACTAAGACTTAATGATCCTTTCCAAAACTTACAACTCTCAAATTGGATGATTATCTCCCCATTTCTATTGTTGGTAGGAAAAAATGAGGATACATGAAATTTTCTAAATGGAAAAAACTAACAAAAGAAAATTAGAGACATGAGATTTTTCGGAAACTATGTCTTCAGTGTTTCCTGACTACGTATTTACACAGTCTAGAAGGCCCTTGAGAAGACTGAGAGCAAATAAAGTCCTAGAAGATATACCTTACGGAGAGTAATTTCAGTGAGTGGGTCAAGATGTTATACTGTGGGATTCCCCTGGTGGTCCATTGGCTAAGACTCCACATTCCCAATGCAGGGTGCCTGGGTTCAATTCCTAGTTGGGGAACTAGATCCCACATGCCATAGAAAAGAGTTTGTATGCTAACTAAAGATCCCGCATGCCACAACTAAGACCCAGTTATATTATGTTATACTATATATGTTATACTATAATTAGTAATAATTGATGATCAAGCAAAAAGTAGTCTTGTCATTGTTTTTAGTATAGTTGCTAAGTTGTAACCGACTCTTTGCCACCCCATGGACTGTAGCCCACCAGACTCCTCTGTCCATGGGATTTCCCAAGCAAGAATACTGGAGTGGGTTGCTATTTCCTTTTCCAGGGGATCTCCCAACCCAGGAATCAAACCCACATCTTCTACGTTGGCAGGCAGGTTCTTTAGCAATGAGCCACCTGGGAAGCCCTAGTCTTGCACTGTATGTTCAAATGTGAGCTGAGAAATCCACGTAGCATACAAATATAAAAACTGAAATATAAAAACCATTAAAACTGAAAAATAAAGATTCATAATTAATATGAAAAAAGATACAAACTGAAACAAAAGCTAAAGCAGAAATGGTCAAAATAATTAAGTCTGGTAATCAAAGACTGTGTGGACAAGAACAAACTTCTTAAAGAGATGGGAATACCAGACCACCTCACCTGCTTCTCAGAAACCTGTACGTAGGTCAAGAAGCAACAGTTAGAACAGGGCATGGAACAACAGACTGGTTCCAAATCAGGAAAGGAGTACATCGAGACTGGAAATTATCACCCTGCTTATTTAACTTCTATGCAGAGTACATCATGCAAAATGCTGGGCTGGATGAAGCTCAAGCTGGAATCAAGATTGCAGGGAGAAATATCAATAACCTCAGATATGCAGATGACACCATTCTAATGGCAGAAAGTGAAGAGGAGCTAAAGAGCCTCTTGATGAAGGTGAAAGAGGAGAGTGAAAAAGCTGACTTAAAATGCAACATTCATAAAAGTAAGATCATGGTACTCAGTTCCATCACTTCATGGCAAATAGATGGGGGGGGGGGGGATGGAAAAAGTGATAGACTTTATTTTCTTGGGCTCCAAAATCACTGCGGACAGTGACTGCAGCCATGAAATTAAGACACTTGCTCCTTGGAAGAACTATGTCCAATCTAGACAGGATATTAAAAAGCAGAGACATCACTTTGCCTACAAAGATCCATATAGTGAAAACTATAGTTTTTCCAGTAGTCATGTACAGATGTGAGAGTTGGACCATAAAAAAGGCTGAGTGCAAAAGAATTGATGCTTTTGAATTCTGGTGCTGGAGAAGAATATTGAGAGTCCCTTGAACAGCAAGGTCAAACCAGTTCAATCCTAAATGAAATCATCCCTGACTATTGACTGGAAAGACTGATGCTGCAGCTGAAGCTCCAATACTTTGGCCACCTGATGCAAAGAGCTGACTCATTGGCAAAGACCCTGATGCTAGGAAAGATTGAGGGCCGGAGGAGAAGGGGGCAACAGAGTATGAGATGGTTGGATGGCATCACCAACTCAATGGACCTGAATTCGAGCAAACTCAAGGAGAAAGTGAAGGACAGGGAAGCCTGGTGTCCTGCAGTCCATGGGGTCGCAAAGAGTTGGACACCACAGAGTGACTGAACAACAAAATAAAAAATCTGCAACTAGGCTAATATTCTCACTGGAAAAGTGCAGACAATTTCTATGTAATAAACTAAGAAAACAACACAGTATTATTATCCAAGCACTGAGAGAAAATACCAAATAGCAACAAGAAGAACAATAATAGTAACAATTTAACCAATTTAACAATTTGAAAGTATGATGAAAGTACAAAGAGTACCTTTAAATCTTACATCAAAAAACTAGGTTATGTGTGAGGACTTCCCTGGTGGTTCCTTGACTAAGACTCTGCGCTCCCAACGCAGGGGGTCCGGGTTTTCAATCCCTGGTCAGGGAACTAGATCCCATATGCTGCAGCTAAAGACCCAGTGTAGCCAATGAATAAATAAATAATTTTTTAAAAGATTAAAAAAAAAGGTTATGTGTGGGATGAATTGGGAAATTGAAATTGACATATCACACTCTGTATAAAACAGATAAATAATGAGAACCTGCTGTATATCACAGGGACCTCTACTCAGTGCTCTGTGGTGACCTAAATGGGAAGGCAATCCAAAAAAGAGGGATATTAAAAAAAAAAAAAGAGGGGCAGAAGGAGAAGAGGGCATCAGAGGATGAGATGGCTGGACGGCATCACTGATGCAATGAACATGAACTTGGGCAAACTCCAGGAGATGGTGAGGGACAGGGAATTTGGCGTGCTGCGTTCCTGGGGTTGCAAAGAATTGGAACCGACTGGGTGACCGAACAACAACATGTGTATGTATAAGTGATTCACTTTGCTGTATAGCAGAAGCTAATACAACACTATAAAGCAACTAGAATAAATATGAAAAAAAAAAAACAAAAAACAGGCTTTACCTAGTATAAGTTTTTCTGACATTGTTTCATTTATTGGGCCCTATCTCTGTGCAAGCATTGTATTATGAACCATGGGAGACACAAAAGAAAAAAATGTTATTGCTCTTAATGAACTTAATTCCTATAAAAGCAAATAGGGTGGTATGTCTTGTGTGTGTATTCTGGGATATCCTGTTTTGAAAGGAACATTTAAAATAATTTTATATCATTTTATTTTCAGATTTACAAATGATTTGAATAAAATATACAGGAAATGTGTCATAAATTTACTTCACAAAGTAGTTTATTTTCATCTCTTTTCATGATACTTAACTAATTTTCAGGTTAACTATCTTAAACCAAAAGTTTATTCTTCATTTCAGATTTTCCATAATAAAGTTGGAAATCAGTATTTAACAATCATGCAATAGTCAGCCATCAATTTATGTGGCTATTCATTTAAAAACTCTATAAATAACACATGCTGAAGAGGATGTAGAGAAAAGGGAACCCTCCTACACTGTCGGTGGGAATGTAAGTTGGTGTAGCCACTGTTTGAGAACAGTATGGAGGTTTCTCAAACATCTAAAAATAGGATTACCATATGATCCTGCAATCCCATTCCTGGGCATATATCCAGGGAAAACTCTAATTCAAAAGAATATATGTAACCCTATGTTCATAGCAGCACTATCTACAATAGCCAGGATGTGGAAGCAACCTAAATGTCCATCAATAGAGGAATGGATAAAGAAGATGTGGTGCATATATATATATACAATGGAATATTGCTGCTACTGCTAAGTCACTTCAGTCGTGTCCGACTCTGTGCGACCCCATAGACGGCAGCCCACCAGGCTCCCCCATCCCTGGGATTCTCCAGGCAAGAACACTGGAGTGGGTTGCCATTTCCTTCTCCAATGCATGAAAGTGAAAAAGTGAAAGTGAAGTTGCTCAGTCGTGTCTGACTCTTCGAGACCCCATGGACTCCAGCCTACCAGGCTCCTCCATCCATGGAATTTACAATGGAATATTACTTAGCCATAAAAAAGAACGAAATGCCATTTGCAATGACATGGATGTAACTAGAGTTTCTCATACTAAGTCAGTCAGAAAGACAAATACCATATGCTATCACTTATATGTGGAATTCAAAATATGACAAATGAACCTATTTTTGCAATAGAAACATACGTAGAGAACAGACTTGTGATTGCCAAGGGGGGAGCGGATTGGCAGAAGGATGAAAGGAGAGTTTGGGTTTAGCAGATGTAGACTGTTTTATATAGAATGGATAAACAACAACATACACTGTATAGCAGAGAACTATATTCAATATCCAATGATAAACCATAATGGAAAAGAATATTTGAAAAAGAATATATATATATATATATGGAAATGGAATCACTTTGCTTTACAACAGAAATTAACACAACATTGTAAATCAACTATATTGTACTTCAATAAAAAATTTTGTTAAGTAATTTCTGTGGCTATTAAGGTGACAAGTAAAAGGTGTTAAGGCTGTACATGGAAAGAAGCATACATGACAAGGTGAACTGAGGGAGCGAAGAGCAGCACATGAAGGACCTACCCAGGGATCATGACCTCTTAAATGCGTACAATGGACAATGAGAGGATCATGAAGGAACAGAGAGGGAATGTTCCTCCTGCAGCGTGTGAAGCTGTGTGATGCCATCTTCCTCACACACTTGAGAGAGAGAGGGATTCTTGTTGAGTGCAATGGAGCATTTGCAGTGGTAAATTCCAGAGCTGAAAAAGAATGTACCTGGAAATTCCAATTTTCCATTTTTGGGGGGCCCACGCCATATGGCATGTGGGATCATAGTTCCCTGACCAGGGATGGAACCCAAGCCCCTTGCACTGGTAGCACGGAATTTTAACCCCTGGCCCACTGGGGAAGTCCTTCCAATTTTCCATTCTTAATATCACCAACCATTGGAATTTTAAGAAAGGTTAGTATGAGGTGAATTATGCCAGGAAAATGTTATGAAATTTAGTGTGGTTATTCCTGAATTTAAGATATAATAGAAAAAAATAGTTTTTTAAATAAAATTTTTGTAGTCCTGAAAATCCGAAATTTGAAATTCCACATGTTTGGCATGTAAAATAGAATGTACATTAAAATTTCTATTCCTTATTTAACTCAAATTTTATTCTCCAGATTTCCCCCACTGTATCACTAGTTCCTTTAATGTAGTATAGCTGAACAAGTGTGCTTCCAAAAAAATGCAAAGTCTTAAAGAGTCTTATAAAGGCATGTTTCCAATTGAAATGTATACTTTAAAAAAATTATATATTTGGCTGTACCACGTCTTACTTGCAGCATGTGGGATCTAGTTCCCTGACCAGGGATTCTTCAAACCCAGGCCTCCTGCATTGGGAGCACAGAATCAATGCCACTGGACCACCAGGGAAGTCCCAAAATGTATACTTTTACATTCTATACAAAATTCTGAGTTCTTATGCATTTGAAAGGAAATAATACAGCGATTCTTTACCAGCTGAGCTACAAAGGAAGCCCAAATAATATATAGACAACTGTCTATGTTTATGCTCTCAAATGAACAGCAATGTCATTCTGCCACTAGCCAGCCTGTTATTTTTCTTCTCTTCTCTTTAAATTTCTATTCATTTGGGGGAAAAGAACACTCAGTTATTATCAATAGAAGTAGCCTTATAAACTCACAGTTGTCAAGAAATAGTAAACAAGCAAATAAATCCCTTATGCACTCTTTCAGCTCTTCAGTGCTCTTATGCTGCCCCCTGCCGCCCAGCGTCCACACTTCACTGAAAACTGTCCCAAACTTTAAACCTTTTTCACTCTTCCATCAAAACTTAATCTGGTTAGAGATCTATACCACTGGAGTTTTCCTCTACTGGGCTAATGGGTAAACAGATGTCTATTAACAAAGAGGTAGTTCCTTCCTATTTATCCCATCACCATTTCCAGGGCATTTACGTTTTTGAACTGATGTCTAATGGGTAATGACCGACATCCTGATTCCCAAGTCCTCCCTGCGCTGGTTCCAAGGTACCATCAGAGGTCCCTGCCCTACCCCTCAGCCTCTAGCTCCCACACATCACAGCTTACTCTCTGCCCACACTGGACTTCCAGCTGGTATTCCTAGTGCCATGGTGTTTTGTTTCCTCTTTGCTTGTGTTCTCACTACTTTCTTTACTTGAATGTCTCCTCTCAATTTCTACCTGTTGAAAGCCCACCCACCTACCAAGCTCTGGTCAAAAGTACTTGCTCCATGAAGTTTCCTCCAACCCCCAAATGCTTCGCTTCCGTTCTCCCTTTAATCGTTTCAGACTCTGTCCAATATAGTTGTTGTTTTAATGTAGTAGAAGCTCAATAAGGATTTATTTAACAAGTGAAGAGCAGTTAACAGAGGAACCTTAATTCTTGGAGCAACTGATTTATCGACTTCATAAAGGACATGGGGGGGATGATGAGAGCCTCTCTAATACTGCAACAACTTTATATACCAGAGTGAGGTGAACGTTTTAATTTCCATCACAGAATGTAAGGGCAGTTCTGATCCCTGAAATCAGAGGTATCTGTGAAAAAATGAACTTAGTGCCTTTGTCATGTCAGGCATTACTCTAGGTGCTTTAAATGCAAATCTCATAGCAGTCAGGTGGGTAGGTAAGATCACTTTGATTCACAGAAGAGGAAACTGGGGGTCTGGACAATTAAGTAACTGTCCAAAGGTTATAGGCATAATAAAGAGCTGATCAAGGAATTCAGATCTGTCAAAGCTGGGTATTTAGGGACTTCCCCAGTGGGGAAGTGGTGATCCCGTGGTTAAGACTGCGCTTCCACTGCAGGGGGCATGGGTTCAATCCCTATTTGGGGAACTAAGATCCTGCATGCCCAGTGAAAACATAAGAAATGTGTATTTAAAATGTTCCTGTGATGTCTTCAACAGAAATGTGTATGGAGAGGCTTCAAGTGAGCTATCTGGAAGTTTAAAAAAAAAAAAAAAACTGTTAAAAGAATTGCCTTAGAAATTGTGACCACATAGACAAAAGCCAAGAGAGAGATTCAGTGTCAATTAATTATCCATTAATATCTGCAAGAGCTGATTGTCTTACAAGGCATAACGTAAAGGACTGTAGTAGTCTGCCAAGTTCAAAGGTCTATCAAGGACAGTTATATAATATTCTAAAAGATTAAGAAATGCAGAATCCAAATACTTGTCAGTAGATGTAGCCACTTGTGTGGGGACCAACAATTCTAACTTGACTGAAAAAAAGGTAAAGATATGACAATATCTCAGGAAAATAGGCTTTGAGAATACTTTTTTTTTTTGATACAGTGAACATAAATAGGTTCATTATGTCACAGTGTCTCAGGGATCTAATTGTGTTGTAATCAAAACTTGTGCTCATCAAGAAACTTCAGTAGACAAAAAAAATAAACTGGAGAAGGCAACACTCTAATTTTTTGGTAGGATATAACTCTTTTCTTAGTAGGTAAGAATCTTTTAACTTCATAAAGAGTTATAATAAGTACAGAAATGTTTTTAAATCGATGTAATTGTTGTTTCACATTTGGAGTAAGAGGTCAGCTTAGTACACTTTTAAATAGAATTCCTTTTTATATGCAGCATTGAAACATTAAAGAGAACTTAAGAATCACCATATTTAAAAGTTAAATGTATGAGGGGCTCCCCTAGTGATCCAGCAGTTAAGAATCTGCCTTCCAATGCAGGGGAGTTGGGTTCGATCCCTGGTTGGGGAACTAGGATCCCGCATGCCACAGGCAACTAAGCCCACGTGCTGCAACCAAGACACAGTGTAGCCAAAATTTTAAAAATAAATAAATAAACTTAAAAGTTAAATTTGTGAGATGGATAAGACCTTCTTAACTTCTTGAAAATGCCTGCTAAAGTACCAAAGTAAGCAATCGGATGTAGTAAAGGTAAAATGTATATAAAAAGTTGGGAGGTTTTTAATTAAATAATGCCATAAATGAGACCAAGTTTTAAAGGACCATGATATCTAAAATTTGCAAGATTTGTGAGGTAAATTTAAAAACATAAGGAAGAACTACCTTTGGGTATGTAACTTCAATACATTTCATATTATTTTTAAATAACTTGATTTCAGAATAGTCTTTCAATATACAAGACTTACTCTTGAGGGCATCAGGTAACTTATAATTGAAGAGTGGCAGCTGGACTGCTTTTCTTCCAGCTGAAGTTGGTATTCATTAAGCAGTCAGCACATGTGGACAGAACTGGTTTAACTGTCCAATTATTCTTTGAATCTGAATCTTCCTCTCTTCCTAGATGACTGTAGCTTTTGAAAGACTGAGATGAGAAGTAGCAACACTATCTACTAGTAGCCCCAATATCTGGCTTAGAGGCTTTGTTCCAGGGTCACTCAGCAATCCTCAACTCCAGCAGCATGTTAGAACCCCACGGAGTGTTTTTAGAAAATACTTATGCTCAGATTCCACCGAGATCAGCTAGAACCTCTGAGGATAGGGCACAGACATTTAATTTATAAGTTTTTGGGTGATTCTAAGTGCAGCCTCTTGATGAAAGTGAAAGAGGAGAGTCAAAAAGTTGGCTTAAAGCTCAACATTCAGAAAACTAAGACCATGCCATCTGGTCCCATCACTTCATGGGAAATAGATGGGGAAACAGTGGAAACAGTGTCAGACTTTATTTTTTGGGGCTCCAAAATCACTACAGATGGTGACTGCAGCCATGAAATTAAAAGACGCTTACTCCTTGGAAGGAAAGTTATGACCAACCTAGATAGCATATTCAAAAGCAGAGATATTACTTTGCCAACAAAGGTCTGTCTAGTCAAGGCTATGGTTTTTCCAGCAGTCGTGTATGGATGTGAGAGTTGGACTGTGAAGAAGGCTGAGCACTGAAGAATTGATGCTTTTGAACTGTGGTGTTGGAGAAGACTCTTGAGAGTCCCTTGAACTGCAAGGAGATCCAACCAGTCCATCCTAAAGGAGACCAGTCCTGGGTGTTCATTGGACGGAATGATGCTGAGGCTGAAATTCCAATACTTTGGCCACGTCATGCGAAGAGTTGAGTCATTGGAAAAGACCCTGATGCTGGGAGGGATTGAGGGCAGGAGGAGAAGGGGACGACAGAGGATGAGACAGCTGGATGGCATCACCGACTCGATGCACACGAGTTTGGGTGAACTCTGGGAGTTGGTGATGGACAGGGAGGCCTGCTGCTGCTGAGTCGCTGCAATTCATGGGGTCGCAAAGAGTCGGACACGACTGAGTGACTGAACTGAACTGAACTGAAGTACAGACAGAGTTAAGAAGCACTGGTCCACAGTGTGAGCCTACTGTGGTCTGAAGTTCCAATAGAATTTTCTGCGATTATGGACACTGCTATAGACTGAATGTTTATATCCCCCAACCTCCAAATGCATACACTGAAATCCTAGTCCCAGATGTGATGGTATTTGGAGGTGGGTTTTTTTGGGGGTAATTAGGTCATGAGGGTGGAGCCCTCATTAAAGGGATTAGCACCCTTGCCTGCCGTCTATGGGGTCGCACAGAGTCAGACACGACTGAAGCGACTTAGTAGCAGCAGCAGTAAAAGAGATCCTAGAGAGCTCCCTTACCCCATCCACTGTGTGAGGACACAGCTACAAACCAAGAAGTGGACCTTCACTAGACACAGAATTTGCTGGTATCTTGATCTTGGTGAAGAATCCACCTACAATGCAGGAGATCTGTGTTTGATCCCTGAGTCAGGAAGATTCCCTGGAGGAGGGAATGGCTACACACTCCAGTATTTTTGCCTGGAGAATTCCATGGACAGAGGAGCCTGGTGGGCTGCAGTCCATGGGGTTGCAAAGAGTGAGACACGACTGAGCAACTAACACTTTTTATTTTCACTTGATCTTAGATTTCCTAGCTTCTAGAACTGTGAGAAATAAATTTCAGTTGTATATAAGCCACCCAGTTTATGGTATTCTGTTACAGCAACCTGAACAACTAAGAAGCGTTCCACAAATTAGTTGTCCAATATGGTAACCAACAGCCAGGTGTAGCTACTGAATGTTTCATTTTAATTAATTCAAATTTAAACTTACATAGCCACAAATGGCTAGTGACTGCCATCCTGGACAGCACAGTTCTGGCAGATTTAGACCATTTTAAATGAGCTGAGTCTATTATTACCTAGGTGCTGAGTGATGTTTTATGATATGGATGAAAACAGCCCAGACCTGCCTCTTCGAGTACTTCATTCTAGCTTTTTGATGGGGTCTCCACGGGATGAAAGGATAACTCAAAGCTTATTCAGGCTTCTGAGAATGCTAAGGACATTGAATTCACTGATTTTTTTTTTTTTTTTTTTACTGATTTATGTTGGAGGTTTGTTTCTTAGACTTTATACTTTAGTGAAAAATGAGCAAAACTAAATTTTTTAAGTCTCAAAGCAGTGAAGCAATTAAACTCTTGGCTCCTTGGCACTTGAGAGTGTTTTTCAGTTGGAGGTTGTGACCTCTGTCTTAAGAGGATGGAGAGTTTCCAGTGGATTGGGGCAGTAGCCTGAGTTTCAGAGCTAAATATAGGTCACTGGCATGATGGCCTCTTTTTCCCAGTCTCATCAAAACCGTGTCGTTTTAATGAACATGGGGCTTTAGTGGGTGGTGGGATAAAATCTTGAGAAAACCCAGCAAGATGATGAGATACAGAAGTCTTTTTCATATGTAACTTGCTACTGAGCACAACTCAGTTCTGTTTTTACTTGCTTTTAAAAATAATTTGTAAATTATAGATTACTATTTAAAAAAAAAGCTAAAAATACACACAAATATGAGTTGCTGGAAAAATAATCTCAAATGTGATGCTCATGCTGAAACATAAGATGATTCCTCCTTCAAGTCATTGCTCTACTCTCAAGGAGGCTATCCTGACCACCTATTCAATCCTGCACATGTGTTTACTCATATATTTGCTAATTATTAAATTATATCCTTTAAAGTTTGGCATATTTCAAAGCCAAAATATTTTCCATGGCAGGTACCCTCTGATTCTCTAGAGCAAAGTCTCAAACGGTGATCCTCTGACCAGCAGCATCAGCAGCATCTGGAGGCTTCAACTTCTTAGGCCCCACCCCAGATCCACTGATCCAGGAACTTGAGGTATGGGCCCAGCCACCTGTATGTTAGGTTGTGCACACTCAAGTTTGAGGTCCACTGATCTAGGCTACATTGAATCCCCCAAAAATGTCCCAGAGGGGTAAACTTCCCTATATCCCAAGGATGGAAAAGGTGGAAACATCTTGTACATAAATGTACCTTGTAAGTTATGAAACAGAAGCCAATATTCTCTTTTGACCTAGTGTTATGAATCATGAATTTACTCACTTCAACAAAGCTTTCCTGCATCTTTATTCTCTGATCTTTTTTTTTTCTTTTCCTGATAGAATTGCAACTTCTTTTTTTTTTTATTTTAGAAATGTAACTTCTAAAAGAATTTTGGCGCTGCTCCTGAAGAGATGATATATGGTGCATGTATCTTCAGAAAATCTGACATACAAAAATTCAGATGTGTACAACTGATAATGTAGGTAAGCATTGCTCATGTCAAGAAAAGATTATTAGACTTTTAAATTATTCAACAGAGGACTCATTTAAATAGGAATATCATACAGTTTATTTAAAATATGCCAATCTGGGGACTTCCCTGCTGGTCCATGGGCTGAAACTCTGTGCTCCCAATGCAGGAGGTCCAGTTTGAGTCCCTGGTCAGGGAGTTAAATCCTATATGCCACAACTAGGACCTGGCACAACCAGATAAATAAATAAATATTTACTATATGCCAATCTACAGAAGATAAATTTAGAAATATCCAATGTGACAGTTAGAAGTCCGGTTCTGATTTCAGACTTCCCGGGTTCAAACTCCGGCTTTTTCATTAACTGTAACCTGGGCCAAACCTCTCTAAGCTTAGTTTGCTCATTTATAAAATGGGTATAATAATTATTCTATCTCCAAAGTTTGTTTGAGGATTTAAGGAGCTAGTTAATACACGTAGCATTTATCCTAAAGGCTGGAACATAGAAAGCTCTTATTAAATGCTTACTTTTCTAAATTAGCAGCATCCATGACCAGTCTGGTTTCTATGAAAACAGATTTTATCACTGAAGAATGTTTTTACAAAGCAGTTAAAGTTTACACAAAGCAAATGGGAGCTAGCCACACTGAGTACTGGAAACTAGGCAGGCATTCACCTTTTTAAGAGCGCCTCCCTAGCTAAACCAATTAGGGTAACGTCAATCTCCGAGACAGGGTTTAGGCATGAGCATTTCCTACAAACCTGGTCAAAGAACTGTAAGAAGCAGTTTGCTGTGGGCCTCTGGGAAAGATTTCTTTCCCTTCTAAGAAGATGCTTAAGAGAAACTCTGGAAATTACAGTATCAGGATATGATGCTTGGAGATGCAGCAGCCATCTTGTGACTATGAGGAAAGACACTGCTGACATTATGGCAATGTAAAAGAATGGAAACTAGCAAGGAACTTGATAACATTGTTGAGCTATGGAACCAGACTAGAAATGGCCTGACTCTTCATTATTAATTTAGTGGAAATAAAGGGTCCTCATTTTTTTTTACACAGGATCCTATGTTAGTACAAAAGCAAACTATATGATATAATACATTTAGATAGTATTTTAATTGGCTGTATGATAAAATAATATGCTGACTTCATTCTGGAGGTCATCTTAAAGCACACACAGAGAATTCTTAACGAATCGTTCCTTCCCTTCCAATTCATCTGTATATAACTGCAGTCTTACTTTCCTGGCTCCATATCTGATGTGCTTCACTAATTAACCATTAACTACATGTTTAATTATATTACCTTAATAAATTAAAATACAAATCGTTATTATAAAAATGTTTGTCATGTAAATACCCTTAGAACTATTTCAGACAATTAAAAAAAATGTTTTTATTCTAATGTAATCCTTTAACACTTAAATTCCCTGCTTCATTTCACAATTGTTATAGACATTGACATTTATTTCATGAGAATGAGAGCAAAATGTACAAAATGAGGCTTTACACATTAAAGAAAAAAAAAGTTTTCATTAAATGGACCTGACAAGGACACACCCAAAATTCCTACTACCAGAATGATCCTCTCCTCTTCTCAAGCAAATTACTTAATATTTTATTTTTCACTTTGCAGTAGTAATTTGCATTAGCTAACCATCTACGTAAACAGCATCTATTAGGGCTATATCTAAAATCTGAGGGCTATTTTCCCTTCAATGTCCCAAATAATGGTCCTTCAATAGAAGAACAGAAGGAGACTTGTTAAACCCTATATAGATTTATTTTTTTTTAAAAAAAGCTTTACCCCAGAAATATTATTTCACCCTTATTCTCAGATGGGGACCTCCCACATCTAAGATCTTAGATTTAAGAATTTTTAAAATGTTGAACCATATTGGACTGTAAACTCCCTGAGGGCAGGAATCCTTGCCTCTTTGTCTTAATACTGTATCCCAGCATTTTAGCATAGTAGCATGTAACAGAAGGAAAATATAAAACAAACCTCTAAATAGAAATAAATGTTGAATAAGTCAAGTATAAAGGCCATTCCTTTCATCTTTTTCTTAAAGAAATCATTATCTTTGTTTTCCTTCCCTTTAGAGTTTCCATTTGAGAATCTTTTCGGAAAGATAAAAAACAAAGTCATAACACAAACACCCATTTGATCTCTTGTCTTCCCCTGTCTTTTCCTTTGCAAAACATGTAATGATATGTCTGAGGAAAAGAAGAGGTAAGCACACACAAAAAGAGGGTGGAATTAGAAATAGACACAATTTCAAGTCTGTCTTCCACTTGGTTTTCAGAGAGCAAAATTTTTAGCTAATTTTCCTTCTCCTAAAAAAGTTTATTCCATGTTATATTAGATTGGTTCTGGCTAATGTTTTCAGCATTTTATGATGTCATCTTTATATCACTGTAAATGTTTCTTCTCTTTGTTACTGCATTTCCCCTAATAGGTTTGCTGACCTGAAGATTTTCCCAATCTTTAGCAATACTAATGAACACAAATGAATAAATTAGGAAATCATCTGGATTCACTACATTAAGTCTTAATAAAATGTTCAATTTATTTCCATTATTGACCAAACTCATAGTTTCAAGTTCATATTTAGGAGGTTTATTGTTTAGAATTTGATTTACACATCTTCTGTTTCTTTGGCATCATTTATTTCTTTTTTCTGCAAACTGGTTTTTGGCCATTTCACTACTCATTGACCCCTCCCCTCCATCAGAGGGATGAAGCAGGGTGAGAAAAAATGATAATGATATTTTAACATAGTCAGTGTTGCTCCTTTCTACTGTCTCTGATAAAAAGGTGTGCCAGAAAAAAATAAGTGTGTAATTGTTGACTGAAATAACATTTCAAGATTAAAAAAAATTCTTTATTGTTCATGATCTAGCAACTGTTACTATGAAAAACTGAGTTAGTTCCCTACATACTACATTTAATAAATAAGATTTTTTAGGATAAAACATAGTTTATTATAATCATTCTAATCATAATCTCACCAAACTCATAAACTAAATGCCTACAAAATGTTGTCAATAAAAAAATGTCTGAAGAATCAAGAGTGAAAATGAAGCACAAGGTGGATTTAAAAATGGAGAATAATATAAAACAATGAATTGTTTTTGCCTCACAGATTTAAACCTCCTTATTTAGTGATGTAAGAGTCATAGATAGAAGAATAGCTTTAACATAAATATCTATGGAAGATTTTAAAAAGTGAAGATGCAACTATAATGGTTACTCATAATCAATGATGTAATAGTCGATGATATAGGAGAACAAAGAACATTGCATAGCTACATATGGACTTCACAGAATCAGTTTGTTTTTAAAAGGGGGGCTTCATTAGACAAATATTTTTAGTTTTCACAAATTCAATGAACAAAGTCACCAGCTGAATAACAGAATATTTTAGCAATAAACATATTGGGAAGTATATTTTATTCAGTAGATTAACTTCAGAGAACTAAACTCTCCAGCACAATCAGAGGGTTAGAGAATATATTTACACCTGCAGTATTTCACTCTATAAATAATCTATAATGTCAAAACCAATCTTGATGGGAAGATTGAAATTTTATGATGAGATAAAATGTTACAGTGAATGTTTTCAAATTTTTATAGCAGAGTATAAACAATATATAGGCATAATTTATCATTATTTTTTAAGTTCAAGGAAAGGATTCAACACTGATAAGTAAATATGAGACACAAAAATCAGAAATACTATTCCTAGTCATTTTCACACATTCTTTTACTTGAAAATTTTAATGATTAGTGAAATGAGCATTTACATATTTCAAGTGAAAAAAAGATACTTTATAACTCCAAAAATGTTTACTCTCTAAAGAAATCATCTATTCAATCATATGAAAAGGTGGCCTAGGATACTATCTCACTTGTTTTTGTTTTACTTAGCAAAATAATTTGTTTTACAGTACAATTGCTGATTTTTTTCCTATGTTCTTTTTCAACTAAGGACATACTTACTATCTTCATAAATATCTAAAATTTTCACAGAGATCAGTAAAAACTATGTCATATCGTAATACACATTTTTGTTCTTAGGAGGCTTTGGGCCTAAAATCCTATATTCTCTAATCAGATAACTCTTAACAAGAACAAAGATGGAAAAGATTTACCCTGCACTTAGATATATGAATACCAATATTTTAAAAGTTAAAAGCAGTTGTATCCATATTCTTAAAAAATTAGCTCAATCTAAAAATATTTGCCCAAGGATATACATAAATTCAACTGAAGTATCACTTCAAAATAAAACAAACAACAATGTAAGCATTATTATATGTCAAACTCCTAGAAAATCCCCAGGAGAAACTTAGAATAGTTATTTAAGAAATCCCTAGGTTCAAAATGAAATTCAACTTTTACAACATTCAGTGAACTAAAACTCAAAACATTTTGTTAAATTAAAGATGTTGGATGGATGATATTGTAATAGAAGAAAAATACAAAATGTTCCTGAGGAAAGAAAGGATAAACAGACAGCTTATTATTGAAAAAAATTGTGATCTATAGATGATCAGATCAGATAATACACAACTGCAAACTGCACGCTTGGCCTGCTGCTCCCTGACGGGTTATGACGACGTGTCTCTTCTCACCCATAGTTCACAGTTCACAGAAAACAGTAAAACAATACAACTGAATAATTTCCTTCGACCAAATCAAACTTTCTTTAAGGAAATAAAGAGAGAAGATAATAGATCAAATGTTGCCCCACCTCTTTTTTTTTTTTCCTCCTTTTTTCTTTTAGTGAAACTGACATAAATTGTTGAGGAGAGCTACAGCGCCACCAACACAGATCAATGCAAAACAAAAAAGATCTCCCACCGTGTGCAAATAGAAAAAAAAAAAAATTAGAAAAATGCCAAAAATTACAAAATGTCTCCCAAATGTACCTTTCTGGAGAAAAACAAGCTAGATCTGCAAAGATTATCTAATGAGGAGCCTCAGGGAACTACTAACATGGAATACAAGTTTAGATCTGATCAGCAAATAAAAGATCCACTATTTAGTAACAGCCATAACTTAATATAAACCCGGTTATGTCAATCTCCACGTTCATTATACCAAGGGCAGCTTTTCTGTAGTTTGTATCTAAGCAATCCATCAAGAAAACTACAATAGGCCCATTTCACACCAAACCAAACTACATCTATAGTTTGCCTGCTGATCATTTAGTCCTGGACAAATTAGGTAATACATAATTTTTATAAAGAGGATATGCACATATTTGGCATTACCAACATTGCTGGCACAAAACAAGTCCATCTTGAGATAGCTGAGTTCCCTTTAGCTCATTGTAATTAAAGTATAATTTATAAATATTTTGCTTTAATCATGAGGTTAAAAAAATTTTTTTTTTCTTTTGGTAAAAATTAACCAGATAAGATTAGGTGGAAATGTGCAGAGATCAAAGCTAAAGAAAAACACCAAGACTGGTTTTGTGAGAAGAAACACAATGAAAATCCTTTTTTAGCTGGCGGCTCAGTCAAAGATGTAATGGCATAAATGTTGTAAAATGACAAACTTACCATTAGTGGAGGCAAAGAAGAAGCCAGTTCTGGAAAAAGAATTGTAACAATATAGGCTGGATACTTGTGTCCCTAGAAACAACAGCCTCCAGGCAGCGTATGGATCTTCCAACATCTTTAAAATATCTGGTAAAGAAAAAGTCAGACTTTCTTCCATTATCGGTGGCTGCATGGGGTGGCTTCCCCAGGATCTGTGGGCGTTTGGGAAAAAAATCGGAGAAATATCCACGAAGATTAAAAGCAGAGGAGGCAGCGGCAGCCAGAAGACTCTGGGGTTAACAACTTTGCGATGGCAAGCAGGCGGGCTCTGATTGGCTGGGCGGCCAGCGTCCCTACAGTCTGCACTATCCCCCGCTACCCCCGCCTCCTGCAGCTCGGAAAAAAATGCAGTGTGAGTGCCATTTTACACTGGGCTTTTAAAAACACAGCCACCCAAACGACAAAGTCTGAAGCTCGCTACCAAGTGACACTGCAAAACAATAGCGCCCACGACTGCCCGCGCTAGCTCGAGAAAATGCCCCCTTTGATGTCTCCAGCCACATTCTTTATTTCTTGCAATTTTTTTTTTTTTTTTTAAGGACGAGCACGCTTTTCTTAAGCAGCTTGTCATTCACCAACGTCGTGGTCTTCTTTGGATACCAGCGTGGCCAGTGAAAAATGATCCCCATCAAAACATTTTTTTAAATTGAACATCCCAAAGGTACCTAGAGAAGCCTTGCACCGAATTCACGTCGTCTCCAGGTCAGGGAGCTTTCACTCCTTGAAAAAAAAAAAAAAATTAGAATGGGTTAGCACTACTACTTCCTCTTGTTCAGAAAATACAAATAAAATAATGATTTTAGCGGCTACGTTACAAACAATAGGCATGCGTACTTTTTTCTCCTTCTTAAAAAATTGTTTCAGAAACCTTTGCTGACTGATAGAATCCTACCAGCCTGCCTTACAAACAAAATGGCTGTGGTACTGAGTTTTTTTGGATCCTCCCACTGTGGCTCCTCCAGGCCTCCAGGAAGTGGTAAAAATCCAAAATAAATACAGTACTAAAAGTACATTGTCCAGGCTGAACTCGGGTGAAGCCTTGGATGGGGGGATGTCTTTAAAATGTGCTGCTTTTTATTAGTTTTTTTTTTAATTGTTTTGAAAAGAACATCAATCACTAGAGATTTACTTGACTGTAATTTGAACTTCCTGTTTTACATATTTATAAGGTCTTTCACCTATCTTGGCAGGCTTTCAAATTAAGTGGGCTGGGAAATTTGATGCTCTGTGTCTAGTTGTGAGCTGAGTCAGGTATTTGGTGGTTGCAACTGGGCTTTTAAATAAAAACGAAGTCGAAAACTTAAAAAAAAAGGATGAACGTTAAATGAACGCTACAGTATGATTGATTGCAAATGTAAAGCCACAAATGTCAGCAAATATGGAAATATGTCAAATACCGCATACATGTGTTAATTGAACACATTCAGTATAAAATTCTTTGCCAGAGAAATTTCTGGTGAGCCAAGGGTAGTACAGGGTTTAAAGAAATCGAGTGAAGAAAGCAGCGAGCAAGTGCCTGTGTTCGACAAACCCTCCCCAACAGCCGCCCTCCGCCCCACCCCCCGCCTCTCCCCACGGTCTGGTATTTCTTCGGGTTTGGCGTTTTATAGGTAACATTCTTAGAAGACAGCTATAGCTAGGGTAACCATATAATTTATTGTTTAAATCGGGACATTTTTTGAGAGTGAATGTTTTATTTTGTAATCTCATCAGTAGTTACCTGATGAGAGCACATTTCAATGACGTGATTATAATTAGGAAAACATCCTTAAGAAGTCATCTAATGAAGAGAGTAGACTAAAATTCTTGATACTGTTTTAAGCAGTTTTCCTTGCAACAGAAAAAAATACCTAGGGGTCATTTTCATTATCTACCATCTTATCTTACCACCTCCCCAGCCCTGAGTTTTTCTCTCCCAACACTTCCCCCATCCTTATATATACACGAAGATTCATATATGTATAAATACATATAGTTATGTATCCATATATGCATATATGGGTGGGCATATACATATATACTTTTATTATCTATAGATTAGAATATTCTGTGCGTTTTCCATAATATGCATATTTTAAGTTATATACTTTCCTACCACAGAATTTTCTTCAGAATTTTCGAGACCATATTCATGATATGCGTGATTTGAACAACTTTTGTTTTGGTAAAGGTAAAATGTAGAGTGAGATGTTTTGGAAAAATTATCACTGAAAGACATTGGGTAAATAATTCTCACATTGTTTATTCAAATAGCTCTTGAGATTTTGGGATTCCCTGGTGACTCAGATGGTAAAGCGTCTGCCGACAATGCCGGAGACGCGGGTTCGATCCCTGGGTCAGGAAAACGCCCTGGAGAAGGAAATGGTAACCCACTTCAGTATTCTTGCCCGGGAAATCCCACGGACAGAGGAGCCTGGTGGGCTATAGTCCATGGGGTCGCAAAGAGTCGGACACGACTGAGTGACTTCACTTTCACTTGAGATCTTAGCGTGTACTAGGCATGATGCTCCTTGCTACATACACATTAATGGACAAGCACGAAGTTTCTCTCCTTCATGAAGCTCACAGTCTTGTGGAAAGACAGAGAAACAAGCAAGTAATAGCAAATTATATAAAAATAAATTTTTATAATTTTCAAATATTTTTTTTATAATTTAAAAACCTATACTTGGAAATTAATAATTGCCACCAAGAAATAAAGTGCAGTCTTCCAGAATAACAGGGAGGGAAAGACATAGAGAAGGGGGTAAGAAAGGTTATTTCTAAGCACATGGCATTGGTGCTAGACTTGAAGGATGAGAAGGGGCTAAAGTTGAAAAATAGGAGAGAAAGAGCAGACTAGGAAGTGGTTGTAGCAAGTGCAAAGGCCCTGAGGCAGAATGAGACTTGGAGTATTCTAGGAAGTAAAATGAAGCCAATAGCCCTGCAGCATATTGAGAGAAAGGGAAAATGACATCAAAAGCCAGATATGTAGTGACTTGCTACCGAAGTTTGAAAATTACAGAAGGAGTGAATTTTATTCAGAGAGTAAAATGCTGGAATTTGAGTTTGGAGGTTTCAGTGATGGTAAAATTCAAAGAAGTTGTGGTGAAATGGAGAAGAAAATCCATGCTAGTAATAATTTTGAACTTCAGTTCAGTTCAGTTCAGTTGCTCAGTCATGTCCGACTTTTTGCGACCCCATGAATTGCTGCACGCCAGGCTTCCCTGTCCATCACCAACTCCCAGAGTTCACTCAAACTCACGTCCATCGAGTTGATGATTCCATCCAGCCATCTCATCCTCTGTCGTCCCCTTCTCCTCCTGCCCCCAATCCCTCCCAGCATCAGAGTCGTTTCCAATGAGTCACCTCTTCGCATGAGGTGGCCGAAGTACTGGAGTTTCAGCTTTAGCATCATTCCTTCCAAAGAACACCCAGGACTGATCTCCTTTAGAATGGACTGGTTGGATCTCCTTGCAGTCCAAGGGACTCTCAAGAGTCTTCTCCAACACCACAGTTCAAAAGCATCAATTCTTCAGCACTCAGCTTTCTTAACAATCCAACTCTCACATCCATACATGACCACTGGAAAAACCATAGCCTTGACTAGATGGACCTTTGTTGGCAAAGTAATGTCTCTGCTTTTGAATATGCTGTCTAGGTTGGTCATAACTTTCCTTCCAAGGAGTAAGCATCTTTTAATTTCATGGTTGCAATCACCATCTGCAGTGATTTTGGAGCCCCAAAAAATAAAGTCTGACACTGTTTCCACTGTTTCCCCATCTATTTCCCATGAAGTGATGGGACCAGATGGCATGGTCTTAGTTTTCTGAATGTTGAGCTTTAAGCCAACTTTTTGACTCTCCTCTTTCACTTTCATCAAGAGGCTTTTTAGTTCCTCTTCACTTTCTACCATAAGGGTGGTGTCATCTGCATATCTGAGGTTATTGATACTTACATAGCTGCAAAAACAAATGAACAAGCAACAACAAAACAGAGAATTCCCTGGTGGTTCAGTGGTTAGGACTCCACACTTCCACTGCAGGGGACCTGGATTCAATCTCTGGTTGGGGAACTAAGATTCCACAAGACATGTGACCTGGTCAAAAAAAAAAAAATCCCCCAAAACCATAGCTGCATCACAGTGTTTTGGTATTGCATTTTAAAAAATTATATTTCATCTGCATTGGGACAGCATTGATTATGGCTCAGTGCATACATAAATATGAGTGAGAAACAAATATCTAAGACCATAACATTACTAACAGAATCAAAAGGAAGAATTCAGGCAACTGTTTGTTTTAGTTTTGTGCTTCTCTCCAGTAGTGTCAATTCTGGTATTTTTTATTCAAAGAACTTCACATCATATCAGTTGAACAAAGCTCAATTAACACTTTTTTTTTTTAAACAAATGAGGCAAAGCATTATTAAAGCTAGAATTTAAATCATATAACTGGAATATAAATAGTGTTTTTTTTTTAAATTTACTGATTGTTAGCAAACCAAATCCTATGTACACATGAGCAGAAATAGTATGTTCAATTTCTTAGATTCTAAGACTTAGAAAAAGCAAGTCAAATCAATGTAAGTAATCCTTTAAATGAGCTTCCATAGTTTGGGAAACTCTAAACAAATCAAATTGTGAACCAATTAGGTAATGCAAATTTTAAGATCTTTACCACTCAGAACGTATGGGGAAGAAAAATATGTTTTGGAATTCAGATTTTTTACAATAATTTAAAAATAATAACATGATGCATTATCATAATCACCCCATAATCAAGTATAATAATACATTGTACTGAAATACATGACCAGTTATACTAAATGGAGTAAAGACAAACCGTAAGTATCCCCATATCATTTTGGGTCAGCTTTTGTCACCAAACTGACTGCAACTTTTGAGGACGCCTTCAGTTTTCAAAGATTTGGAGAATTCATAATTGTGAATGAGGGATTGTGCAACCATGGGCTTTAATCCCATTTTAGTTCGTTCATTTTTTAAATCTATCTATTTATTTGTTTAACTCAGGGCTTTTTCAGGGAAAGCATGGAGTCCTAACTGCTGGACTACCAGGGAATTCCTTTTTATGTTGTATTGTTGTTTGTTTGTTTTTCTAGCTATGAAAACTCAAAATTAGCGTGGAGTTTCTTCTCCACTTCACCACAGCTTCTCTGGATCTTACCATCACTGAAACCTCCAGGCTCTCAAGTTTCCTCGTTACACTGCGTGGAGGCTACTCCCTAGTTGCGGTGCTCGGGCTTCTCATTGTGGTGGCTTCTCTTGTTGCAGAGCATGGACTCTGTAAGGCAGTCTTCAATAGTTGTGGTGCATGGGCTTAGTTGTGTAATATTCCTGGACCAGGGATTGAACTCGTGTCCCCTGCATTGGCAGGCGAATTCTTAGCCACTGGACCACTAGGGAAGTCCTCCAGTTGTTTCTTAAAAATATATTCTTAGCTTAAAACAAAGCTTATAATCCTAATGACTATAAACAGAGTTACAAAACAATAAAGTCCTACTGTATAGCACATGAAACTATATTCAATAAAAATAAAGGAATAAACAAAGTTACAATTTGGAAATGGCCAGATTTCCATATGTGGGCTCTAATAAATGAATATACATGGTACTAACAAATTTTTTTCACAGCATCATCTTTCAGGATTTGAAATAGCTCCACTGGAATTCCATCACCTCCACTAGCTTTGTTAGTAGTGATGCTTTCTAAGGCCCTCTTGACTTCACATTCCAGGATGTCTGGCTCTAGGTCAGTGATCATACCATCGTAATTATCTTGGTCATGAAGATCTTTTTTGTACAGTTCTTCTATGTATTCTTGCCACCTCTTCTTAATATCTTCTGCTTCTGTTAGGTCCATACCATTTCTGCCCTTTATCGAGCCCATTTTTGCATGAAATATTCCCTTGGTATCACTAATTTTCTTGAAGAGATCTCTAGTCTTTCCCATTCTGTTGTTTTCCTCTATTTCTTTGCATTGATCGCTGAGGAAGGCTTTCTTATCTCTCCTTGCTATTCTTTGGAACTCTGCATTCAGATGCTTTTATCTTTCCTTTTCTCCTTTGCTTTTCACTTCTCTTCTTTTCACAGCTATTTGTAAGGCCTCCCCAGACAGCCATTTTGCTTTTTTGCATTTCTTTTCCATGGTCCGTCTAGTCAAGGCTATGGTTTTTCCAGTGGTCATGTATGGATGTGAGAGTTGGACTGTGAAGAAAGCTGAGCGCCGAAGAATTGATGCTTTTGAACTGTGGTGTTGGAGAAGACTCTTGAGAGTCCCTTGGACTGCAAGGAGATCCAACCAGTCCATTCTAAAGGAGATCAGTCCGGGGTGTTCTTTGGAAGGATGCTAAAGCTGAAACTCCAATACTTTGGCCACCTCATGCGAAGAGGTGACTCATTGGAAACGACTCTGATACTGGGAGGGATTAGGGGCAGGAGGAGAAGGGGACGACAGAGGATGAGATGGCTGGATGGCATCACCGACTCGATGGATGTGAGTTTGAGTGAATTCCGGGAGTTGGTGATGGACAGGGAGGCCTGGCGTGCTGTGATTCATGGGGTCGCAAAGAGTCGGACACGACTGAGCGACTGAACTGAACCGAACTGAACTGAAGAAATTTTTTTAGTTATTTGTGTGGTCTTGGACAAACCCTTTAAATTTTACCCTTACAACTTTCCCCATATTTTTCTTCTGAAGAATAGTGAAGTTTACCATTAATTAGATTTTTTGGGGCAAAATATTTTCAAGCATCAACTCACCAGATTTTTTTCTTTCCCAAATGCTCAACTATTTGGCAGAAACGCTAAGAGTGTTTACTTCAGATCTCTTTACCCGTTGTGGGATGTCTTTAGATTACTTTCATTCACTGTAGGCCAAGTGGCATTTTCAAGGAGTCATTCCCAGGAGCAGTTTGTGACCTTCAGTGTGGCTGATACTGCTTGCTGACTAACCAGTATCCATCTTTCCTTAGTCCACTTAAAAAAAAAAGGCACAACTTCAGAGTTGTGAGTTAAGTTTTATTTGGGGCAAAATGAGGACTGCAGCCTGGGAGACAGCACCTCAGATAGCTCTGAGAAACTGTTCCAAGGAGGCAGGAGGGGGAAAGTCATTATAAATGTGATTTTGGTGAGGGGGGAATACTTATAATCAAGCACATATTTTTGCAGAAGTTTTCTGCTAGTATCATGAAGTTTTCTGCTAGTCATGAGGAATAGTCATCACCATGAAGGATTTTTAGTGGTTTTCTAGATACGAGGAGATATAGGAATTGGACTCATAAAATCAGCTCCTGAAAATATCTAACTATCTGAAGACCTGTCCTGCCAGTTCCTCCCCTCCCTCCCTTCCTCCCCCTATCCCCTCAAGCGAAGAGTGCCTCATTTCTGATCTTTACCCTGAACTCCTTTCAGGAGGTATTGGAGGTCAGCAGCTGCAGCAGCATGTGATTTAATCCTTGTAGAGGTAGATGGCAAGTGCCCATGGCAAGTGCCAATTTGTAGTTGGCACTTCCTAATAAAATTGGATTTTATATTGGGTTTGCCCCCTAGATGATCTAGGTTTCCCACATAGGTTTAAACAATGAGGTTTACACTCCAGTGTTCTTGCCTGGAGAATCCCATGGACGGAGAAGCCTGGTAGGCTGCAGTCCACGGGGTCGCACAGAGTCGGACACGACTGAAGCGACTTAGCAGCAGCAGCAGCAGCAGCAGCGGCAGTGATATAGGAAACCCAAGTGATCAGTTTAAAGCCACCCCCTGAAGAAGAGTCTAATGGATAACACCATTAGTAGGATTCAAATATAGTTGCTACTATAAAAATCATCATGTAATTTTTCACTTGCTTTAATTTTTTAAAAAATGTGTAAGGGTCCTCTGCAGTTTGAAATCTTATTCTGTGTTTTTGGCATTAATTAAATAGCTATTTAGAATAATTTAGTCTGCAAAATCCCTGTCTTGGTGAGAGTTATGCATGGTGTTTAAAAAAAATGTGGGAGGGGAATCTACCAACACTTAATAAAACGACATGCTCTTTTTAAAAAAAAAAAAAAACAACGAGGTTTAATCAGAGGTCCTTTGGTCAAGGAAGCTTGTGAAGGGGGCTGACTCAGCGGGAGGTGCCTTTTGCTCCTCACCTTCGCCCTCTTTTGCTGGGAGTGTGGTCGCCACACCTGGGTGGAGTCAGGAGCTCTGTTTTGACAACAGGGAGGAGAGCTCAAGGCTATGAGTAGCTGAACAGAAAAAAGAAAGCTAGGCTCTGTGGAGCCACCCTACCATGTGGATCTTTTTTTACATGAGAGAAAAAAAATTAGAAAACAACTAATTTGTTTTGAAGCACTGTTTTGTGGGGTCTCTTCCTCATAACTAAATGCAGTTCCTAGTACAAGAGTAATCTTCATTTTCTCTGTTAAATTCAGCTATTTTTCTTTTTTTCATTTTTGGCCTTCCAATATGTGGGATCTTATTTCCCCAGCCAGGCTTGATACCCGTGCCCAAGCAGAGGAAGCGTGGAGTTTTAACTACTGAACCACCAGAGAAGTCTCTAAATTCACTTTTTTTAAAAATGGTATTTATTTATTAATTTTTGGCTATCCTGGGTCCTGCCAACAAAGGTCCGTCTAGTCAAAGCTATGATTTTTCTGGTAGTCATGTATGGATGTGAAGGTTGGACTATAAAGAAAGCTGAGTGCCAAAGAATTGATGCTTTTGAACTGTGGTGTTGGAGAAGACTCTTGAGAGTCCCTTGGACTGCAAGGAGATCCAACCAGTCCATCCCAAAGGGAATCAGTCCTGAACATTCATGGGAAGGACTGATGCTGAAGCTGAAACTCCAATACTTTGGCCACCTGGTGCAAAGAACTGACTCACTGGAAAAGACCCTGATGCTGGGAAACATTGAAGGTGGGTTGAGAAGGGAACAACAGAGGATGAGATGGTTGGATGGCATCACTGAGTGAACTCCAGGAGTTGGTGATGGACAGGGAGGCTTGGTGTGCTGCAGTCCATGGGGTCACAGAGTCGGACATGACTGAGTGACTGAACTGAACTGAACTGAACTGTCCTGGGTCTTCGTTGCTGCTCACAAGTTTTTTCTAGGTATGGCGAGCAAGTGCTATTCTTCATTGTGGTGCTCAAGTTTCTCATTGCAGTGACTTCTCACCGTAGTGACTTCTTGGGGTGGGGGGCTGGGTGCGGGGTGCGGAGCTCCAGTAGTTGTGGCTCCCAGGGTTAGTTGCTCCATGGGACGTGGAATTTTCCTGAACCAGGGATCGAATGCTTATCCCCTGCATTGGCAGGTGGATTCTTAACCACTGGTCCACCAGGGAAGTCCTATCTACTTTTTAATTGCTTTGTAATACTAGGCTGAGAAGAGGAATGAGGAGCTTTATGGAAGGCAAGAAATTTGACTTAGTCTAGGCTGTGATTACCGGAGAAGGCAATGGCACCCCACTCCCTTGGTACCACTTGCCTAGAAAATCCCATGGATGGAAGAGCCTGGTAGGCTGCAGTCCATGGGGTCGCTAAGAGTCGGACACAACTGAGCAACTTCACTTTCACTTTTCACTTTCATGCATTGGAGAAGGAAATGGCAACCCACTCCAGTGTTCTTGCCTGGAGAATCCCAGGGACGGGGGAGCCTGGTGGGCTGCTTTCTGTGGGGTTGCACAGAGTTGGACAAGGCTGAAGCGACTTAGCAGCAGCAGCAGCAGGCTATGATTACATAGATATGAGATATGAACTTATACAAAGGTAGTGAAGGTGATGTAATTCCAGCTGAGCTATTTCAAATCCTAAAAGATGGTGCTGTTAAAGTGCTGCACCCAATATGCTAGTCAATTTGGAAAACTCAGCAGTGGCCACAGGACTGGAAAACTTCAGTTTTCATTCCAATCCCAAGAAGGGCAATGCCAAAGAATGTTGAAACTACTGCACAATTGCACTCATCTCACATGCTAGCAAGATAATGCTCAAAATCCTTCAAGCCTGGCTTCAACATTACATGAACTGAGAACTTCCAGATGTACAAGCTGGATTTAGAAAAGGCAGAGGAACCAGAGATCAAATTGCCGACATCCATTGGATCATAGAAAAACCAAGGGAATTCCAGAAAAATATGTACTTCTGCTTCATTGACAATACTAAAGCCTTTGACTGTGTGGATCACAAAAAACTGTGGAAAATTCTTAAGGTGATAGGAACGCCAGACCACCTTACCTTCTTCCTGAGAAACCTGTATACAGGTCAAGAAGCAGCAGTTAGAACTGGACATGAAACAACTGGTTCAAAATTGGGAAAGGAGTATGTCAAGGCTATATATTGTCACACTGCTTATTTAACTTCTAGTCAGAGTACATCATGCAAAATTGATGGAGCACAAGATGGAATCAAGATTGCCAGGAGAAATATCAATAACCTCAGATACGCAGATGATACCACCCTTATGGCAGAAAGTGAAGAGGAACTAAAGAACCTCTTGATAAAGGTGAAAGAGGAGAGTGAAAAAGCTGACTTAAAGCTCAACATTAAAAAAACTAAGACCATGGCATGCAGTCCCATCAACTTCATGGCAAACAGATTGGGAAACAATGGAAACAGTGACAGACTTAATTTTCTTGGACTCCAAAATCATTGAGAACAGTTACTGCAGCCATGAAATTAAACGATGCTTGCTCCTTGGAAGAAAAACTATGACAAACCTAGAGAGAATAGACATTACTTTGCTGACAAAGGTCCATATAGTCAAAGCTGTGGTTTTCCCAGTAGTCATGTACAGATGTGAGAGTTGAACCATAAAGAAAGTTGAGCACTGAAGAATTGATGCTTTTGGATTGTGGTGTTGGAGAAGACTCTTGACAATCCCTTGGACAGCAAAGAGATCAAACCAGTCGATCCTAAAGAAAATCAACCCTGAATATTCACTGGTGCTGAAGCTGAAAACTTTGGCCTACTGATGTGAAGAACTGACTCATTAGAAAAGAACCTGATGGTGGGAAAAATTGAGGGCAGGAGGAGAAGAGGATGTGATGGTTAGATGGCATCACTGACTCAATGAACATGAGTTTGAGCAAATTCCAGGAGCTGGTGAAGGACAGGGAAGCCTGATGTGCTACAGTCCATGGGGCCACAGAGTCAGACATGACTGAGCTACTGAATAGCAACAAATGTATTACAGTGAGCATATCAGGAGGCTCAAGTTCCACTGGAAGTTGAACATTCCGCCCTCCTGGGCCTAATCGATTCTAATCAGGTTTTGTTGTATTCAGCTTTTCTCAATGGCTGTGTCATTCTTTAAGGGTTGTACCATGCTCTCTTCCCTTCTGTCTCAATGGGATCTCATCATCTGAATATAGACAATGTTAAAGAGTTGCACAGATACAATTCTTTTAAAAAATATTCAATAATCTCCTTGATCTATATCCTAAGACAACTACTCATTTCTCTCATTTAAAAATGGTTCTCTTAATGTCTCTACATGTTTCTCCATGATCATGTTGCTGACACAGTGTTCTAGAACCACATATACCATCACTATTCACTCTCTGAATATTCTGTTTGAGAGCAATATGTATGTGTCCATCAGCAGCAGCCATATTCATTTTATGAACCCTTAGTCTTGGCTCACTCAACTTTCTTATTCCTATATGACTTATCAGAATTCTGGCCTATTGTGAACCTAGCGAAATGATTAAACAGCAAAACCTTAGGTTGGAGATTTTTTGGTAGTATGATATTGGAAGTATCAGCAAAAATACAACAAATGAATTTTTCGTCTAGTATTCAATATGAAAGTTATTCTTTTTGCTATTAAAAAGTTGGACTATATAGAACTCCTTCCCTTCCAAGACCACCTCACCAACCTCAGACTGCAGGGTAGTGATGAAAAAAATTACACATTGACACAGACCATACTGCTTAAAATCTTAGCATTGTTTATCATCAGAGAAATGCAAATCAAAAACACAATGAAATATCACTTCACATCCGTCAGACTTGTTATCATCAAGTAATCTACAAGTAACAAATATTGGCGAGGATATGGAGAAAAGGGAACCTTTGTATACTGTTGGTGGGAATGTAAATTGGTGCAGACACCATGGAGAACAGTATGGAGGTTTTTTCAAAAAATTTAAAATAGAACTACCATATGAATGGTATACTATGTATACCCAGCAATTCCACTCCTAATTATATATCCCCCCACAATGAAAACACCACTTCAAAAATAAACATGCACCCTGACGTTCACAGCAGCACTATTTACAGTAGCCAAGAGACAGAAACAACTGTGTCCATGGATAGTGAATGGATAAAGAAGATGTGACGTACATAAAATAGAATATTGCTGTGCAGTGCTCAGTCACTCAGTCATGTCTGATTCTTTACGACCCCGTGGCTTATAGCCCACCATGCTCCTCTGTCCATGGATTTTTCAGGCAAGAGTACTAGAGTGGGTTGCCATTTCCTCCTCTAGGGGATCTTCCCGACTGAGGGATTGAACCCAAGTCTATGTGTCTCCTACATTGGGAGGCAATTTCTTTAGTACTGAACCACCTGGGAAGCCCAGAGTGGAATATTCAGTTCAGTTCAGTCGTTCAGTCGTGTCCAACTCTTTGTGACCCCATGAATTGCAGCACGCCAGGCCTCCCTGTCCATCACCAACTCCTGAAGTTCACCCAAACTCATGTGCATCGAGTTGGTGATGCCATCCAGCCATCTCATCCTCTGTCGTCCCCTTCTCCTCCTGCCCCCAATCCCTCCCAGCATCAGAGTCTTTTCCAGTGAGTCAACTCTTCGCATGAGGTGGCCAAAGTATTGGAGTTTCAGCTTTAGCATCAGTCCTTCCAAAGAACACCCAGGACTGATCTCCTTTAGAATGGACTGGTTGGATCTCCTTGCAGTCCAAGGGACTCTCAAGAGTCTTCTCCAACACCACAGTTCAAAAGCATCAATTCTTCAGTGCTCAGCTTTCTTCACAGTCCAACTCTTACATCCATACATGACCACTGGAAAAACCATAGTCTTGAGTAGTGGAATATTACTTAGCTATAAAAAAGGAAATTCTGTCATTTGCAGCAACATGGATGGACCTAGAGAATATAATGCTTAATGAAATAAGTTAGACAGAATGTATGAGATCACTTATATGTGGAATCTAAAATTTTTTTTTAATGAATGAATATAACTAAACAGAAATGGACTCACAGATATAGAGAACACACTAGTGGTTATTGTGGAGAGAGGGAAGGAGGAGGGGTAAGATAGAGGTAAGGGATTAGGAGACACAAACTGCTGTGTATAAATTAGATAAGCAATAAGGATATGTTGTACAGCACAGGGAAATACAGCCATTATTTTTTAATAACTTTAAATTGAGTATAATCTATAAAAGTGTTGAATCATCATGTTGTACACCTGAAACTAAAATAATATTGTAAATCAACTATAGTTTTAAAAAATGAGTTTTACTAGAAGTATTTCCAAAAAGCGAGAGCATTCCAGAAAAAAACATACTTCTGCTTTACTGATTACGCCAAAGCTTCTGACTGTGTGGATCACAACAAATTGCAGTAGATTCTTAAAGAGATGGGAATACCAGACCACCTGAACTGCCTCCTGAGAAATATTTATGCAGGTCAGGAAGCAACAGTTAGAACTGGACATGGAACAACAGACTGGTTCCAAATAGGGAAAGGAGTATGTCAAGGCTGCATATTGTCACCCTGCTTATTTAACTTCTAGGCAGAGTACATCATGTAAAATGCCAGGCTGGATGGCGCACAAGCTGGAATCAAGATTTCCGGGAGAAATATCAATAACCTCAGATATGCAGATGACACCACCCTTATGGCAGAAAGTGAAGAAGAACTAAAGAGCCTCCTGATGAAAATGAAAGAGGAAAGTGAAAAAGTTGGCTTGAACTCAACATTCAGAAAATTAAGATCATGGCATCCTGTCCCATCACTTCATAGCAAATAGATGGGGAAACAATGGAAACAGTGAGAGACTTTATCTTTTGGGGCTCCAAAATAACTGCAGATGGTGACTGCAGCCATGAAATTAAAAGATGCTTGCTCCTTGGAAGAAAAGCTATGACCAACCTAGACAGCATATTAAAAAGCAGAGACATTACTTTGCCAACAAAGGTCTGTCTATTCAAAGCTATGGTTTTTCCAGTAGTCATGTATGGATGTGAGAGTTGGACTATAAATAAAGCTGACCTCCGAAGAATTGATGCTTTTAAACCGTGATGTTGGAGAAGACTCTTGAGACTCCCTTGGATTGCAAGGAGATCCAAGCAGTCTATCCTAAAGGAAATCAGTCCTGAATATTCATTGGAAGGACTGATGCTGAAGCTGAAACTCCAATACTTTGGCCACCTGATGCGAAGAACTGACTCACTGGAAAAGACCCTGATGCTGGGAAAGATTGAAGGCAGGAGAAGGGGACAACAGAGGATGAAATGGTTGGATGGCATCACTGACTCAATGGACGTGAGTTTGGGTAAACTCCAGGAGTTGGTGATGGACAGGGAAGCCTGGTGTGCTAGGGGTCGCAAAGAGTCGGACACGACTGAGTGACCGAACTGAATTGAACTGGCAAGAATTTCTGCATCGTATAGATTTGTGAGGTCAAAAAGGAACTGGAATAGCTATAGGGATAGAAACACAATTGATAAAGACTTAATTAAATTATGAACCTGAACAATCATACAAAGAGAGGCCAGAATTTTCTGTGTAAGAGATCATTAAAGTTTTCATACAAGGAAGACTATGTACTGGTATGGAACATGAATTATTATTTAAATAAAAAGAGCCAGCAAATAATTCAGGCCTAGGATGGCAAAGGAAGAGGAATTTAATAGGATCGAATTATAAATTATTTCCCTAGCTACATCTAGCTAAGAATTCTTATAATTCCTTAGTGTGGAGGGAGTTGGGTTGATGTTAATGACAGAATCTACACAGGTGGTTTATTTATTTTAATATTTAGCCAGTTATGCTTAATGAATTCTATTGTCTATATTGTATTGCATTAAAAGAACATGATAGGAATTGTTGTAATTTAGATTTGGGGACTGAAGAGCTCTCAACTGACAATTGCATTCAAAATTCTGGTGCTCAGTGTAGGTGGTTAAGAGAAGCAGTACCTCTTACAGAAAATGTGTTTTATAAGGCTTATTGCTGTCTGGTTGGGTTAACATCTTCAGGGGCTTAACCCTGGGAAGCAGGGGGCCTTGATTTTGCTAATTAAGTGTAAGTAGCAAAAGAGAAACAGTCCTTGCAAAGCTGGATTGCTGGTGTGATAATTGATTTCTACCTTTTGACCACTGAAAGAATCATTATTTGACATATATGTGTGATAAATATTTATATGTATATGTTTATACTCTACACACTATTATCCAATGTCAAATCTAGCTTTCAGATTTTCTTATTGATAAAAATAATTTTCTAAGTGACCTTTACTCCTGCATATTATTCTCTTCTATTAATACTATATTTATTTTCTTGTGGCACCCTGAAAGAGTGTGGATGGTAAAAGTAATATAAACTCAATACCAGCCATTTGGAAAAAATGGAAATTTGTCATGAAAATCACAGTAACCACTGTAGTCCCACTTCTTTGGAACTCTTTCCAATGTCTTTCCTTGTACTTCATTTTGTGTTGGCAAACTTTCAGAATCAAGAGTGCCAAGTCAGAGATCCCTATTATGTAACTGAAAAAGTATATATAATAGCAGTCACAAAAATAACTCAGATGGAAATTATTACATAATTAACACAATGGCACCCTCCTTTGATAAAGGGCAGAGATTTTGCAAGAGGCTTAGGAAGACTGTCCCTTCTATAGTTCTAAATCATTTGTCAAATCACAAGTACAGACTACTTTAAATGAAATCATCAGCTTGCTTTTTTGCTTCCTAATCATTTCTTAGATTATCTGAGCTGAATGAATGGGGTTACATGGGAATGAACACTGAATAGAGTGGTAACTTTGGGGCATGAAAGACTTGGAAAATGGGAAAATAGCCAATGGGCAAAAATGGCAATGGGATACTCCAAGGGGATGAGGGAGAAGAAATGTCAGGAGAGGGAACTGGGGCATAAAATAATATGGAATGATGCCAAATAGGGTGATCAGATAATTTAGATTAAAACCCAGAACATTTTCAAGAGTGAAAATGTCACTGTTAATTGCACTGGGACAACAGGTTGGATTCGGAGAAGGCAATGGCACCCACTCCAGTACTCTTGCCTGGAAAAGCCCATGGACGGAGGAGCCTGGTGGGCTGCAGTCCATGGGGCTGTGAAGAGTTGGACACGACTGAATGATTTCACTTTCACTTTTCACTTTTTCATGCATTGGAGAAGGAAATGGCAACCCACTCCAGTGTTCTTGCCTGGAGAATCCCAGGGACGGCGGAGCCTGATGGGCTGCTGTCTATTGGGTCTCACAGAGTCGGACACGACTGAAGTGACTTAGCAGCAGCAGCAGCAACAGGTTAGATTATACAGGATAAACAAGGAAATATGGTCATTTTATGTAAACTTAAAAAAAAAAGAAACAAACCTACAGCCCTGTTGGCAGCCAACAGTTTGCTTTTTACCAAATACATGACAAGTTTGATATTAGTATCCTTAAATTTTTGATCCCTCATCATTGACTGCTTTTCTGTTTTCACAAGCAAAAGGAAGGCCAGGTGGATCCTCACTGAGGGTTCTTTAAAGAGATTGATTACCTAGGAGTCAGTGTGAAAGGTTTTTGAACCCAAGATCAGGTTTCCGTCATCATAAAAGTGAGTTAAAGTCACTCTCTTTTAGGATCCAGGCTTCACTCTCAGAACTGCTAGTGAAGATCTATGCTATTGGCTCTTTGTTTTATGGTAATTCTAAGCTAGAAGCTAGTGTGGTGGATTCCGTCTTGTCCTATCTGTAGTGACTGTCACGTTATATTCAGTGTCGTGCTACAAGTCTTAAAATGTAAGGTCCACTGAAAGATATCTTAAGCTGCTTGTATTTTCAAATCAGTTTGCTGGGTTCGTTGTGCATATTTGGAAACCAATCCATCAAACCTCAGTCTGCAAACTGTTAACTTAAGGGATACACACACCAGGAAATAAGACTAAATTCATTTCTATTTTGAACCAGCCCTGAAGTGGTGCTTCTGGACCAGCTTTCATCTTGGGAAGGTGAATAATAAGGGCTGAACCCTTGTGGCTCAGCTAGTAAAGAATCTGCCTGCAATGAGGGAGACCTGGGTTCAATCCCTGGGTTGGGAAGATCCCCTGGAGAAGGGAAAGGCTACCCATTCCAGTATTCTGGCCAGGACAACTGCATGGACTGTATAGTCCATGGGGTCACAAAGAGTTGGACATGACTGAGCGATTTGCACTTCACTTGCACTTTAACAGGAATAGGATTTCAATCTTTACAGAGAGGTCCTCAGGTCACTTGCCTTTTTAGGAACACTCTGTGGTAGGATATCTCATTGAGAGCTGCAATCCTTCAGGCTTGGTACTCCTGAGCAGAGTACGATGCTGCAATTTGCTGTTGCCAAAAGAACCCCAAGAGCCCTAGGTCCCTCGGTGCTCCTTGGGCCACCATGCAGCATTCGGTACTATGGTGCATGTGTGCTTAGTCACTTAGTTGTGTCTGGCTCCTTGAGACTCCGTGGACTGTAGCCCACCAGGCTCCTTTGTCCCTGGGATTCTCCAGATGAGAATATTAAAGTGGGTTGCTATTCCCTTCTCCAGGGGATCTTCCTGACCCAGGGATTGAACCTGGGTCTCCTGTATTGCAGGTGGATTCTTTACCGTCTGAGCCACCAGGGAAGCCCCAGTTGGTATCAATAGAAGAGATTTTTTTGTAATCATATCTCTTCCTGCTGTTCCTCTCTTTCCACAGTGGTCTGTATCAAAACAGGGCTCACTTGGGACTTCCCTGGTGGTCCAGTGGCTAAGACTCCACACTCCCCAATGCAGGGGGCCTGGGTTCCATCCCTGGTCAGGGAACTAGATCCCACATGCTGTAACTAAGAGTTAGAATGTGCAACTAAAGATCCTGCACGCCACAATTGAGACCCAGTGCAGCCTGCTAAATAAATATTAAAAAAAAATAGGACTCAGTCTAGCTGGACTCACTACTCTAGATGCCCCTAAGAGCCGTGGGAGAAAGGGTTGGAACCCTGAAGAAGTGTGGATGGTACTGGGAGACTTCCTACTCTGAGTAGCAGGAGGGATGCTCCGGTACTGTGTGTCTGTCAACAGACTGAGATAGGTTTGAACCTCAGATTACAGAGAAGTCATCTGCTCACCTGCTTTGTAAAGAATATTCCAAAGAGCAATTTCTTGAAGTAGAGATTCTGATGCCTGTGAGCTCTCTGTGAGGATTTCTAAATTTTGCACTTTCATTTCAATAATAATTTAAAAGATAATATAAGCACATATTGGATCATATAAACAATTTCTCTGTATCCAAGCCTGGAGGACTACAATCCATGGGGGTGGCAAGAGTTGGACATGACTTAGCAACTAAACCACCACCCTGCAAGTTTAGTCTTGGGTTTGTGTTTATAATTGAGTCAGCACCGAGCAGTTCTGTTCTAATCAGGGAGCTAATGAGAAAGAACCAAAGCTGACTTAATATGCAAGTGATGCATTTATGCCAAGCGAAGGGCACATAATATCACAACAGGATGTAGGAACAAGTGGTTTACAGTGATTTGAATGAAAAAAAAATGATAGGGAGTTGTCATTTCACAGTACCTGGCCGTCACCTGTCATTCAAGTTACAACCAGAGATGACTGTAACAGTAACATCTGTCACATGAAATTAAACTTTTATTTTATTTACTTTTACATTTTAAAAATATTTATTCATTTTTGGATGTGGTGGGTCTTAGTTGAGGCATGTGGGTTCTTTCATTGTGGTGTGTGGGCTCCAGAGTGCTTGGGCTTTGTAGTTTGTGGCAGGAGCTAAGTTGCTCCATGTGGGGGATCTTAGTTTCCTGACCAGGGATTGAACCCCCTATATTGGAAGGTGGATTCTTAATCCCTGGACCACCAGGGAAGTCCCCCTAAACTTTCATTTTAAAACTTCCTGATTTTATTGCTTGGCTTATATTCACTGTACAAACTGGTATTTTTTGCGGTCACATAGCCCTGTAAGTAGGAGTTGCTATCTAGTTGCATGTGAGGACCAGGATCTTTATTTATTTTAATATAAATTAATTTATTTTAATTGGAGGCTAATTACTTTACAATATTGTGTTGGTTTTGCCATATATCGACATGAATCCACCACAGGTGTACACATGTTCCCCATTCTGAACCCCCCTCCCACCTTCCTCCCCATCCCATCCCTCTGGGTCATCCCAGTGCACCAGCCCCTAGTGTCCTGTATCATGCATCGAACCTGGACTGGCGATTCATTTCACATATATATTATACATGTTTCAATGCCATTCTCCCTAATCATCCCACCATCACCCTCTCCCACAGAGTCCAAAAGACTGTTCTATACATCTGTGTCTCTTTTGCTGTCTCGCATACAGGGTTATCATTACCATCTTTCTAAATTCCATATATATGCTTTAATATACTGTATTGGTGTTTTTCTTTCTGGCTTACTTCACTCTGTACAATAGGCTCCAGTTGCATCCACCTCATTAGAAGTGATTCAAATGTATTCTTTTTAATGGCTGAGTAATACTCCATTGTGTATATGTACCACAGCTTTCTTATCCATTCGTCTGCTGATGGACATCTAGGTTACTTCCATGTCCTGGCTATTATAAACAGTGCTGTGATAAACACTGGGGTATATGTGTCTCTTTCAGTTCTGGTTTCCTTGGTGTGTATGCCCAGCAGTGGGATTGCTGGGTCATGGGCTTGATAAAGGACAGAAATGGTATGGACCTAAAAGAAGCAGAAGATATTAAGAAGAGGTGGCAAGAATACACAGAAGAACTGTACAAAAAAGATCTTCACGACCCAGATAATCACGATGGTGTGATCACTGACCTAGAACCAGACATCCTGGAATGTGAAGTCAAGTGGGCCTTAGAAAGCATCACTACAAACAAAGCTAGTGGAGGTGATGGAATTCCAGTGGAGCTATTTCAAATCCTGAAAGATGATGCTGTGAAAGTGCTGCACTCAATATGCCAGCAAATTTGGAAAACTCAGCAGTGGCCACAGGACTGGAAAAGGTCAGTTTTCATTCCAATCCCAAAGAAAGGCAATGCCAAAGAATGCTCAAACTACCGCACAATTGCACTCATCTCACACGCTACTAAAGTAATGCTCAAAATTCTCCAAGCCAGGCTGCAGCAATACGTGAACCGTGAACTTCCTGATGTTCAAGCTGGTTTTAGAAAAGGCAGAGGAACCAGAGATCAAATTGCCAACATCCGCTGGATCATGGAAAAAGCAAGAGAGTTCCAGAAAAACATCTATTTCTGCTTTATTGACTATGCCAAAGCCTTTGACTGTGTGGATCACAATAAACTGTGGACAATTCTTCAAGAGATGGGAATACCAGACAATCTGACCTGCCTCTTGAGAAATCTGTATGCAGGTCAGGAAGCAACAGTTAGAACTGGACATGGAACAACAGACTGGTTCCAAATAGGAAAAGGAGTACGTCAAGGCTGTATATTGTCACCCTGTTTATTTAACTTATATGCAGAGTACATCATGGGAAACGCTGGGCTGGAAGAAGCACAAGCTGGAATCAAGATTTCCGGGAGAAATATCAATAACCTCAGATATGCAGATGACACCACCCTTATGGCAGAAGGTGAAGAGGAACTAAAAAGCCTCTTGATGAAAATGAAAGCAGAGAGTGAAAAAGTTGGCTTAAAGCTCAACATTCAGAAAACGAAGATCATGGCATCCGGTCCCATCACTTCATGGGAAATAGATGGGGAAACAGTGGAAACAGTGTCAGACTTTATTTTTCTGGGCTCCAAAATCACTGCAGATGGTGATTGCAGCCATGAAATTAAAAGACGCTTACTCCTTGGAAGAAAAGTTGTGACCAACCTAGATAGCATATCGGAGAAGGCAATGGCACCCCACTCCAGTACTCTTGCCTGGAAAATCCCATGGATAGAGGAGCCTGGTAGGCTGCAGTCCATGGGGTCGCTAAGAGTCGGGCACGACTGAGTGACTTCACTTTCACTTTTCACTTCCAGGCATTGAAGAAGGAAATGGCAACCCACTCCAATGTTCTTGCCTGGAGAATCCCAGGGACGGCCGAGCCTGGTGGGCTGCCGTCTATGGGGTCGTACAGAGTCAGACATGACTGAAGTGACTTAGCAGCAGATAGCATATTCAAAAACTGGGACATTACTTTGCCAACAAAGGTCCGTCTAGTCAAGGCTATGGTTTTTCCTGTGGTCATGTATGGATGTGAGAGTTGGACTGTGAAGAAAGCTGACCACTGAAGAATTGATGCTTTTGAAGTGTGGTGTTGGAGAAGACTCTTGAGAGTCCCTTGGACTGCAAGGAGATCCAATCAGTCCATTCTGAAGGAGATCAGCCCTGGGATTTCTTTGGAAGGAATGATGCTAAAGCTGAAACTCCAGTACTTTGGCCACTTCATGCGAAGAGTTGACTCATTGGAAAAGACTCTGATGCTGGGAGGGATTGGGGGCAGGAGGAGAAGGGGACGACAGAGGATGAGATGGCTGGATGGCATCACTGACTCGATGGACGTGAGTCTGAGTGGACTCCGGGAGTTGGTGATGGACAGGGAGGCCTGGCGTGCTGCGATTCATGGGGTCGCAAAGAGTTGGACACGACTGACTGACTGAACTGAACTGAATTGAAGGCAGTTCTATTTCCAGTTTTTTAAGGGATCTCCACACTGTTCTCCATAGTGGCTGTACTAGTTTGCATTCCCACCAACAGTGGAAGAGGGTTCCCTTTTCTCCACACCCTCTCCAGCATTTATTGCTTGTAGACTTTTGGATTGCAGCCATTCTGACTGGCGTGAAGTGGTACCTCATTGTGGTTTTGATTTGCATTTCTCTGATAATGAGTGATGTTGAGCATCTTTTCATGTGTTTGTTAGCCATCTGTATGTCTTCTTTGGAGAAATGTCTGTTTAGTTCTTTGGCCCATTATTTGATTGGGTCGTTTATTTTTCTGGAATTGAGCTGCAGGAGTTGCTTGTATATTTTTGAGATTAATTGTCAGTTGCTTCATTTGCTATTAGTTTCTCCCATTCTCAAGGCTGTCTTTTCACCTTGCTTATATTTTTTCCCCTCATGGTGAATAAAGGAATATTTGTTGTGCAGAAGCTTTTAATTTTAATTAGAGGACAAGGATCTTTAAAGAGCATGAACTTGGGGACCAAATTTCCAGGTATCAGTCATAGCTCTGAGTAACTTTGGAAATGTTCCTCCTTTTTGTGCCCCAGTTTCATCTCCAGTATTCTTGCCTGGAAAATCCCATGGACGGAGGAACCTGGTAGGCTACAGTCTATGGGGTTGCAAAGAGTCGGACGTGACTGAGTGACTTCACTTTCTTTCACTTTCTTCATCTGAATAGGCATAATGATAACATCTACTATTATCTTGAGGAGTAATTGAATACATGTAAATTATTAGTATAGTGCCTGGGCCTGCTAGGTATTCCTGTGGTAAAATAATTTAGCTCATTAGCTAAATTAGCATGCTAAGTGATGTAGGTCAGAAAGAGAAAGACAAATAACAGATGATATGACTCATATGTGGAATCTAAAATATGAAGTTGTCTATGAAACAGAAGCAGACTTACGGACATAAAGAACAGACTTGTGGTTGCCAAAGGGGAGGGGTGGAGGAGGAATGGACTGGGAGTTTGGGATTAGCAGATGCAAGCTGTTATATATAGGATGGATAAACAAGGTCCCACTGTATAGCACGGGGAACTATATTCAGTGTCTTGTGATAAATCATAATGGAAAAGAATATTTGAACAATGTATATGTAACTGAATCACTTTGCTGTACAGCCAAAATTAAAACAACATTGAATATCAACTATATTTCAGCAAAATAAATTAAAAAATGATTTAGCTCAGAAATAAGTAAAGATATAACTGTGTGAGAAATCTCTTCTGTTAGATAAATTAAGGTATATCAAATAATAAGTAACATTTACATAGTTTATCATGTTTATAAGAAAAAACTTTTTCAAATCCTGGGTTGAGAGGATTCCCTAGAGAAGGCAATGGTGGCCTACTTCAGTACTCTTGCCTGGGAAATCCCAAGCACAGAGGAGCCTACCAGGCTTCAGGGCATGAGGTCGCAGAGTAGGACATGACTGAACACACACGCACATTCTACTTAGGCTTCAACATCTACCCTGGAAACTAGATATTTTGTTGCTGTTATTATAAAGATGAGGAAACTAAAGCTTGAACAGTTGAAGTGATATACCCTGAAAAACATGTTTGCTATGAGCATTTGATCGGAGAATGCAATGGCACCCCACTCCAGTACTCTTGCCTGGAAAATCCCATGGATGGGGGAGCCTGGAAGGCTGCAGTCCATGGGGTCACTGAGGGTCAGACACGACTGAGTGACTTCACTTTCACTTTTCACTTTTATGCATTGGAGAAGGAAATGGCAACCCACTCCAGTGTTCTTGCCTGGATAATCCCAGGGACGGGGGAGCCTTGTGGGCTGCCATCTACGGGGTCACACAGAGTCGGACACGACTGAAGTGACTTAGCAGCATGAGCATTTGATATTTTCTCCCCTCATGGTGAATAAAGGAATATTTTATAACTGAACATTTTTCCCATTTTCTTTTGGGTTACTAGGAGGCCCAGAGCTAATTTTGTAGCTCATACATGTTAGTACTTGTGTAGTACTTATTGGTCTGGACAGCTATGTTAGATTTTCTGTCCTGCTCTTGATTTTTCTATTCTAATTTGCATTTTCTCTGATTCTGAAAATGTATGCCTCGTTTTATTATTTGGAATTCTGTCTAATCTGACTTATATACGTTTTGGAAAACTTTGAGCCATAAATAAATAAATTGATTCGTGATTGCATGACTAGTAACATTTAGATCTTGACGTGTGCTCTTTTGACTTTGTGGGAAGTCACATTTATTTAGCATCTAGTATGTCCTGGTACTTTAAATGCAGAATTGTATGCAGTCCCCACATTAGCTGGTGTGAAGTAGCTTAGTTGCTGCTGTCTTTATTTTCAGAGGAAGATACTGAAGCTTATAAAAGTATTAAGACTTTCCCAAGGTTAATAAATGTTCTAATTTCTGATTCTGTAAATGGTTAACAACTTAAACAAAAGCATGTCCTTCCTCTTCTAAAGCCAGATCTTTGTATCCATCTCCCCACCCTTTCCTCTCCCCCACAGCACCCCTTGCCCTTCCCACCTCCCCCCCCTCCACCACCATGTGGCTTTTCCTATTATGGCTTTGCCAAGAACAAAATTGCCATTCCAACTATCTGCCACTTAAGCTATTTATCATTTTTTAGTTAAAATAATACTTAGTATTACAGCAGGAACACAAATATTTGGCAAAGATGGTCCTCAGCTTACAGTATCCTTAGTAGACTTTCCGGGTTTCTTTGTGCCATTGTTGTGCACTTGCCCAGGACGCCTTCTAGAAAGAGACTGAATAAAGGGAAACTCAGAGATTGGTGTTCCAAGGGTGAGCTGGCACGCAAACCTATGTACGCTTCCTGATCCTGGCCAACTTGCCTGTTTCTTTTTTTTTCTTTAAGATTTATCTATTGGCTCTGGTGGGTCTTTGCAGCTGCGCTCAGACTTTCTCTAGTTGCAGTGAGTGGGGACTGCTCTTCCTTCCGGTGCATAGGCTTCCCATTGCGGTGGCTTCTCTTGTGGAGCTTGATCTCTAAGGCACTCGGGCTCAGCAGCTGTGGGGCATGGGCTTAGTTGCTCTGAGGCATGTAGGATCTCCCTGGACCAAGGATTGAACCCATGTCCCCTGCATTGGTAGGTGGATTCTTAACCACTGGACCACCAAGGAAGATCTTCCTGTTTCTTTAGTTAGTTAGTGTTAGTTGCTCAGTCGTGCCTGACTCTTTGCGACCCCATGGACAGCAGCCCACCAGGCTCCTCTGTCCATGAGATTTTCCAGCAAGGATACTGGAGTGGGTTGCCATTTCCTTCTCCAGGGGATCTTCCCAACCCAGGGATTGAACCTGGGTCTCCTGCACTGCAGGCAGATTCTTTATCGACTGAGCTACAAGGGAAGCAGGGCTTAAAGACTATCACACAGATTGGCTACTGTCAATAGATGCCCTGGCGATTCAAAACTGCTTCTCTTAATCGCTAGCCAGCAACAAGTGTGGTGAAGTCCTATGTTGATGGGATTAAGGTTGAATGGAAAGTTTCTTGCCATTGTGACCTAGATCTATGTCACAGGAAGTGCTGGAAGCATCATTAGGTGTCGGTTGTCCAGAGACTAGAGTGGATGACAGTAGAATCTCAATATCTCAGCCAAAATTATACACCAGTCTATATGGTGTTTTCCAGATAGTGGGGTTTCACAGACTTCAGTCATTTGATTACCACAATTTTTGCTTATCCTCATGTCACCTTCACTTTGTATGCTGTGCTGTGCTTAGTCGCTCAGTCATGTCTGACTCTTTGCGACTTCATGGACTGTAACCCTCCAGGCTCCTCTGTCCTTGGGGATTCCAGGCACAAATACTGGAGGGGGTTGCCATTTCCTTCTCCAGGGGATCTTCCCAACCCAGGGATTGGACCCAGGTCTCCCGCATTGCAGGTGGATTCTTTACTGTCTGAGCCACAGGGAAACCCAAGAATACTGGAGTGGGCAGCCTATCCCTTCTCCAGGGGAACTTCATGACCCAGAAATTACACAGGGGCCGCCTGCATTGCATGCAGATTATTTACCAGCTGAGCCACCAGGGAAGCCCCATCTTTATTATACATACATACACATATCACTCAGTCATGTCCTGCTTTTTGTGATCCCACGGACTATAGCCCACCACGCTCCTCTGTCCATGGAATTCTCCAGGCAGGAATACTGGAGTGGGTTGCTATTCCCTTCTCCAGAGTATCTTTCCAACCCAGGGATTGAACCCAGGTCTCCTGCATTGCAGGTGGACTCTACTGTCTGAGACACCAGGGATGTATATCTTTACTGTAATTTATTTCAGTGTTCTTCAACGACAGTTTTACTTATATACATTATTTTAAAAGGAAACTTTTAGTTGCTGCCATTAATGAGAAAACAGTTTCACTTACTATAATAGAAGATCATCTTAGAACTAATACAATAACAACCAGACTATCCTATCAAATTCTTTGCAGACACAGGGATTGGGAATTAGGAGGTCTGTCATTTATTTATTTTTTTTTAATTATTCTTTTGCTTTTGTTTTTATTTTTTATTGGAGTATAGTTGATTTAAAATTTTGTGTTAGTTTCTGCTGTCATTTATTTCTAACAGTCACATAAACTACTATGTAAACTATTAAACAGCATGCAAGAACTCTAACTTCTTGTCCCATCCCTTTCCCCATTTGAAAAAGCTTCAAAGCCATTTACCTTTTTCATCATAGGCCATTATCCATGAGGAAAAGCAGAGAGTTCCCTTTGCCAATTGCAAGATGTAACTGGAGACTGTAGGGCATTAGGCTGTGGAGGGAAGGGACTAATAGAGCTTTGAAACCACAAGGAAGGAATCAGTAGCTGACACAGTGCTGAGACAAGAGGGTACCAAGTGAACCCTACTTGCAGATTTTGTGTAGTAGGACCTGTAAAGAAAAGCAAAAACAGTGTCAGTTTAGAACAAAGGGCTTAGAAGCTGTTCAAAGGAGGAGAAATATCACAGCAGTAGAGAAATTTAAAATGGAAGAAGAAAAGATGATAAATGTTCTCAGCGGTAAACATGAAAAGTCCTGATTCCTAAGCAAAATTCTGCTTCCAATGATCATTCCAGATTAATTTCTTGATTTTGGAAATATACACATATCCTGAAGGGTTTCTTTACATTTTTATGGGCTTATAAAATACTACATGAGTTGCTTAGATGGTAGCTACACTTGTGGATGTTATTTTTGTCACTGGAAATGCATGTAGATCATATTCTAAATATAATTTGTTCTTCAATAAAATTCAAATAAATTGTCTATTGCCCAAATATAGGGATTATTTTATGAGAGCCCTGATTAAAATGCCATTGGGAATGAGTTTCAGGCATATTCATTCAATGATTCAGCTGCCAAGAATGAAAGCACATAACTTGGTTAAACCTTGGATAACTTGCCATGGAAGAGGAAAGCTGTGATTGATTTTGGAAGAAATATATGGAGAAAAAATGAAAACTGCTAGTTAGATATTATAACAATTCTATGAACGGGGTTGAGAATAAGGAATATTTGTAAATTATTGTAAAAGAGAAAAAGCTGCAAAGATGACACAACAGCGACGGAAAGCATTAGAAAAACGTTTAACCAGTTGAGCAAGATTTGAGTGTGATGATAATAATGTTGAGAATAAGTGGAATAAGCCATCACCCGTGAGTACTTTATTACAGAGCAGTGCTGCTGTGAGTATTTCAGCAGCTGCATACCTCCATTAAGTGTGGATCTTGGGAACAGTTAAGTACATGTTACCTTAAGATTAAATTGCTTCCTAGAAAGCCAAATGACAGTTCAAAAACTTTCCTGTGATTAGCGTTTTTTGAATCCTGCGGCAAAGAAAGAGATGAAGAAGTAAATCCTATTTCTCTCTTTTATTTTATTTCATCTTACTTTTGGCTGTGCTGGGTCTTCGTGGCCGTTCTGAGCCTTCACAGCTGTGCACAGGCTTTCTCTAGTTGCAGCGAGCGAGGGCTACACTCTTGTTATGGAGGGTGGGCTTCTCATTGCAGTGACTTCTTTTGTTGCGGAGCATAAGCTGTAGGGCATGTGAGCTCAGTAGTTATGGTTCCTGGGCTTAGTTGCCTGCAGCAAGTGGAATTTTCCCAGATCAGGGATTGGGATGTGCCCTGCATTGGCAGGCGGATTCTTAACTACTGGACCACCAGGGAAGTCCCCATTTCTCTTTTTCCTTCTCTCCAGAGCAACAAAAATCCAGTGTTTCCCTATCAATTTACATCCCATAGCTATGAATGTGATCATAGACTCATGTCATTTTGAAGGGGCAGAGAATCTCTTGGGGAATGTGGGGGCTTTCAAAAACATCTGCCTCTTCACACTAAAAGATGGAATATGAGCTCAGGATCTCAGTATGATTGAATTTAGTCTTAAATTCAACATTTTCAAGATGATAGTTGACTTTTCCTGCCTTCTGGAGGTGTCCACCTTTCATGATTGGTTGTCACCACCTCCTCAGGATGAGTAGCCTTGATGTTGAGTAGGTTCTCCATCACATATTAACAGTTTTGACTTGGGAAAGTTTTCTCAAAAATATGGGTATAAGCTTGGAGGCTCCTCACTTCCAAAAGTTCTCTAACATAGAATCGTATGCACTTGGTGTTAGAGAAATCTAAGTCAAATATATAAAGCTAAGTCTTGTCAGAGCAAACTGGCATCGGGACAGATGAGAAGACTTCTACCATAGCCACGGTCATAAAAAATTCTGACTTTTCCTGGATATGTTAGCAAGTGACCTATGAATGGCCTTTTGTCTCTAAAAACTTGTGGATCTAAAAACTTGTGATCCTTAAGGATCATTGGTGTTTCACTCAAGGAGACTTTTGGGTCATACTTATTTTATTGAATTTGACATATATTCTAAAAAGTATACAAATTTAAGAGTATATCTTGATGAAATTTTACAAAATGAATAGGACCCAGATCAAGAAACAGGATACTGTTAGAATTTTAGAAATCCCCCTTATGCCCACTTTCAGTTACTCCCCAACAAGTAACAACTATCCTTATTTCTAACACCAAACACTGGTTTTGCCTATGTTAGAACCTTTATATAAACCAAATTATACAATATATACTTTCATGTTCAATTATGTTTGTGAGATTCATTCATGTTGTTGCATATTACTCATTGCTGAATAATATTCCATTCTGGAATAGATCACAATTTATTTATCAGTTCTACTGTTGGCGGACAGATGGACACCATTTTGATCACTTGCTGAACAGACTTGGCCCAGAAATTTGACTTCTGAACTTAAAGGAAAGATTTCTAAAGTTGTCTTAGATGTGATATTGTTGAGGAAGGCTTAGATGAAAGATAAGTTGTTAGCTAAGGAGGGATCCAGATTATCATCAGGGTTTGCTAGGTCTTCTTTAAGAAGTGAGGAATATTATTCATATATTGGAATTGAGGTCTTCCAAGCATAATCAAATATTCATACTCACACAAGTTTGTAAGGTAATTTCCTATCTTTCCTCAAATGAAATTATGCATGCTTTAGAATTCTGTAAATTGCAGAGTCTGTTATCCATCATCATTACCCTGAAAAAGCCAGAAACCATCACTATTTATGCCTAAAAAGAATACCAAGATCTCTTCTAGGGAGGATGAAGGCCTGATAACCTTTTTTTTCACTTTAAAAATTTTTTATTATTTATTTATTTTTGTTGAAGTATAGTTGATGTGCAGTATTATACAAGTTACAGGTATATGATATAGTGATTCACAATTTTTAAAGGTTACACTCTTTTGATAACTAATCTCATCATCATTTCTTTCCCTGTGAAAGGTCCAACTCTTATCATTCTTTTGCAGAAAAACTGAATAAATCAATGTATTTTTCTCATTTGGTTACACTGTTGACCCATTTTCTCTCATGGTATAAACTCAAGATGTTGAGTGATTTTCTACCATTTTGCCCTCCTTTTATTCTACCTGGGTTTCTAGTTTTGAAATTTAAATTTCAAAGTTCTGTTTTCCATACATGGCCCTGATACTTTGATTAAGTTTGAGTCTGAAATTTTGTTCTATGCTGATCTCCTCTGGGTCTTTATTTTTTAATTTTTTCTTTCAATGCTCATAGCAACTGTATTTACCTTGGTTCTAAGCCCTGATAACTCTAATTTATAAAGGTATTGTTGTCTTTATATTTAGTCTCCAAAAGCCTGGGCTTTCATTATAAAAGCTTTCATGGGGGCAGGATGGTCTCCGGCATCATGTACAGGCTTCTTTTAATACAGCTATGGGGCTTCCTTGGTGGTTCAGTGGTAAAAAAAAAAAAAAAAAATCTGCCTGCCAATGCAGGAGACACGAGTTCGATGCCTGCTCTGGGAAGATCCCACATGCCGAGGAGCAACTAAGCCCCTGCGCTACAACCACTGAACCTGTGCTCTATATCTGGGAGCCACAACTCCTGAAGCCTGCGTGCCCTAGAGCCTGTGCTCTGCAGGAAGAGAAGCCACTGCAATGGGAAGCACGAGCCCCGCAACAAACAGTACCCCCCACTTGCCACAACCAGAGAAAAGCCCATGCAACAACAAAGCCCCAACACAGCCATAAAAAAAAAAAAATTAAAAAAAAAAACCAGCTCTAGTGACAGGGTGATTGATCATGGATGAGCACGTGAGTCTGAATTAGGAGAAATGTAACTGTGGAGGATTCATTATGGCTGAGCCACCAGGGAAGCCCAGTTAACACCCTCAACCATAATATCAGTGTTTACAGAAAAGCCTCCGTAGTTCCCCTTGACACGGTTAGTGAACAGAAGCTTTGTGTGGCTATGAGAAGCACAGACAGTTGACTACTCATCAGACTTCATTTCTCTTCCTATTAGGCACTGGGAAACAGTACTGAACACTTCCCCTTAAGTAAGCCTTTGGTTTTTTTTTTTTTTTTTAACAATCTGTAAGTGAGAAGACTTGAGGCAGAATTAGAGCCTCCTTTCCTCCCTTCATCCCTTCCCTCTGATTAGATCACCCTTTCTACCCATTCTTCTCCCTTATGGAGTCCCTGGAGGGCCAGGAGGCAGCTGGTATGGCAGACAGATCAATTACACACAGGGACATCGAGCCAACAAATACATACAATTTCTTACTGTTGGAGAAGGGATTTACAAGTACGGAAGGAGAGAGGCTGAAGAGAACCCCAAGGCACTGGATCAGAACTGGAAGTATTGGATATTTGAAATAATAAGTTCAAAAAATAGATACCCTGAGAGGTAGAGAAATACAGTTGTTTGTGGAGTCTATATGTTCGTGTGTCTGTAGGTACACATGCATTTATTTCATGGCTTGAGTCTCTGTTGTAGAAACAACAGCCCGGTAGAAATAAATGTTCTGAGTGCCCAGATCTTGGTTTTCAAATATCAACATCCACTGAAAGGAACCAAAACTTGTAAACGGTTGGCTCCAGGGTTGAAGTGGAGGAAGTACAAGATGATAGTAGGTCACCTGTTGCTCGAGAAAGTGAGGAAATACACAAGGAATTGTGGACACTTGTCAAAGGACAGAGAAGCCAGCTTGAAGGGGGTCTCTACTGGCCAAATCTGGGTCATTTTGAGAATCAAAGTAAGTAGTGATGGTAACACATTGTTGTTGTTTGTTGTTTAGTCACTAAGTCATATCCGATTCTTTACAACCCCATGGACTCTAGCTCGCCAGTCTCCTCTGTCCATGGGATTTCCCAGTCAATAATACTGGAGTGGGTTGCCATTTCCTTCTCCAAGGGATCTTCCCAACCCAGGGCTTGAACCCTCATCTCTTGTGTCTTCTGCATTGACAGGCAGATTCATTACTGCTGTGCCACCAGGGAAGCCCAGTAATAGATGACAAAACATTAAATAAAATAGGAATTCACAGGACTTCCCTGGTGGTCCAGTGGCTAAGACTCCATGCTCCCAATGCAGGGGACCTGGGTTCAATCCCTGGTCAGGGAACTAGATCCCACATGCCCCAACTAAAGATCCTGTGCCCAGTAACAAAGATCCCATGTGCTGCAGCCAAGACTCTGCACAGCCAAAGAAATTAAAATAAAAAAAGAAAGGAATTACTTGTCCATAGACAGGTGAATAAGTATACAGGGAGAAGGGAAAACTTTTCCATAGAGCAGAATGTTAAATTTTCTTTTTTATTTTTTTAATTTTATTTTATTTTTAAACTTTACATAATTGTATTAGTTTTGCCAAATATCAAAATGAATCCACCACAGGTATACATGTGTTCCCCATCCTGAACCCTCCTCCCTCCTCCCTCCCCATTCCATCCCTCTGGGTCATCCCAGTGCACCAGCCCCAAGCATCCAGTATCGTGCATCGAACCTGGACTGGCAACTCATTTCATACATGATATTTTACATGTTTCAATGCCATTCTCCCAAATCTTCCCACCCTCTCCCTCTCTCACAGAGTCCATAAGACTGTTCTATACATCAGTGTCTCTTTTGCTGTCTCGTACACAGGGTTATTGTTACCATCTTTCTAAATTCCATATATATGTGTTAGTATACTGTATTGGTGTTTTTCTTTCTGGCTTACTTCACTCTGTATAATAGATGTCCATCAGCAGATGAATGGATAAGAAAGCTGTGGTACATATACACAATGGAGTATTACTCAGCCATTAAATTTTCTATAAATCTGAAATTATTTCCAAAAAGGTAACTATGCACTATAAGCAAACAGTGTTTCTAACACAGAGTTCCAAAATTTTACAGTTTAAAAAAGACAACAAAGTGAGCATCAGTAGGATTCCAAGAAACACAGTGGCAGGAAAATAGCTCCTGGATGAGATAAAGGGGCATATTTTATTTTTTCAGAAGTGGGAGTCTTTATTCCCTTTGGATTGAGAGGTCCCAGAAAAGACTCTTCCCGTGCAGCCTCCCAACGAACACCACTCATAGCAAGAAAAATGTTTTTGTTTATTTTTTTTCAGTTGGTGTTGTTTAGTTGCTAAGTTGTGTCTCACTCTTTGCAACTCCATGAACTGTAACCCCGCCTGGCTTCTCTGTCCATGGGATTTCCCAGGCAAGAGTACTGGAGTGGGTTGCCATTTCCTTCTCCGGGACATCGTCCCGAACCAGGGATCGAACTTGCATCTCCTGTATTGGCAGGCAGAATTTTTTTACCATTGAGCCTCTGGGAAGGGCTATATTACCATTTCCTTTAGACAAATGAAGGAAAAGGCAAAATAAACATTGAGCTACTTATTTCTTAGGAAATGAGAAGTTGTTGGGCTCCAAGTTGAAAAAAGCAGAAGAGAGAGAAAAAGAGACAGAAAAACAGAGAGCGGAGTTGCTGCTGCTGCTGCTGCTGCTGCTAAGTTGCTTCAGTCGTGTCCGACTCTGTGTGACCCCACCAGGCTTCCCCGTCCTTGGGATTCTCCAGGCAACAACACTGGAGTGGGTTGCCATTTCCTTCTCCAATGCATCAAAGTGAAAAGTGAAAGTGAAGTCGCTTAGTCGTGTCCAACTCTAGCAACCCCATGGACTGCAGCCTACCAGGCTCCTCCATCCATGGGATTTTCCAGGCAAAATCCTGGAGTGGGGTGCCATTGCCTTCTCCGAGGGGAAACCTATTTCTTGTTTGTGCCCTGAGGTATAAATATGAAGTCCGTATTAGTTACAAGTCCTTCTGAATATGGGTTTGGACCACTGGGGTTAAGGTGGTAGCTAGAAGAAGCCTTCTGTCTCACCACTGGCAGGAGGCTCAGTTTGGTGCTATGAGTTGCTGGAAAGAGGAAGACAAGCATGAGCTTCAAGCTGGTGGTGGCCCAGTGCCTGTGGACTGCACACTGTCAGGCAGAGGTCCACTGCCTGGTGTGTAAATGCAGGCAAACTCTCGTCCCTGTTTATCGCCCCAGCCCCACTCTCTCCATGTTAGGCGCCAGCTGCCCTGGATGACTTGCATTCTAGAATATGACTAGAGGAATCAGGCTCCCTGACTTCAGACTATCCTACAAAGTTACAGTAATCAAGACAGTATGGTACTGGCACAAAAACCGAAATACAGATTAATGAAACAGGATAGGAAGCCCAGAGATAAACCTATGCACCTATAGTCACCTAATCCATGACAAAGGAGGCAAGAATATACAGTGGAGAAAAGACGGCCTCTTCAATAAGTGTTGCTGGGAAAACAGGACAGCCGTATGTAAAAGAATGAGATCAGAATACTCCCTAACATCATACACAAAAATAAGCTCAAAATGGATAAAGACCTAAATGTAAGGCCAGACACTATGAAACTCTTACAGGGAAACAAAGGGAGAACATTCTTTGACATAAATGGCAGCTAGATCTCTTTTGATCCACCTCCTAAAGTAATGAAAAAAAGAATATGATATATCGTCGTCACTTCTTCAGAAGGTAGCATTCTTGTCTTACCCTTCTCAGTATCTAAAATCCTCTCCTTGAACCTTCCTGCTGGCCAGGACTTCCAGAATAAAGAGTTACTGCATGCCTCAGTGTGTTTTTGAATAATATTTGCTCTGTCTTGTTTATTGCCAAGGGCCACCATCCATCTCAACAGATTGCGCTCGTTCTATTGACCGTGACCATAGCACTGAGATACTCGCTTGCCAGGCTGTGAGCTCACGTGGAACCCCGCACCTCTTATGGTACTTCTCATACCTTCAATTATTTAATGTGCATCTTTTCCTTGAGCTCTACGAAAGCAATGACTGTCTTGTTTACTACTCTGTGTTTAGGCTCAGCACAATGCCTGGGAATGATAGGTTTTCAGTAAATCCAGTTTTGACCAAATTTTCTAGACCTAAGTAGGAGTCTGTTCCTACACTGTCCCACATTGTTGGTGGTTTAGCTCCAAATGCCAACCTTTTCCAGTCTGCTCTGCCACCTGGAGAAACTGTGACTTACTTGGCTGTGTTCTGTGGTTGGATAGTGACAAAGACGGCATCAGAGATCAGATTTTGATTACCCGAACCATTACTCTAGTTTCAAAACAAGACTTCTGGAAAGTAACCCTGTGATTCTTTTTAAGGTTGCAAAGGATGTTTGCCAAGAGATTCAGTCTGATCAAAAGGAGTTTAAGCTCCTCGATGGCTCAGCAGGTAAAGAACCCGCCTGCCTTTCAGGAGACACAGGAGATGCGGGTTCAACCCCTGGGTTGGGAAGATCCCCTGGAGAAGGAAATGGCAACCCCCTCTGGTATTCTTGCCTGGAAAAATCGCATGAACAAAGGAGCCTGGCAGGCTACAGTCCATGGGATCGCAGAGAGTCAGACATTACTGAGCAACCAAGCGCAGCACAGCACTGTGTTCGTAGTTAATAAGACTGTATTATATACTTGAAGTTTTCCAAGAGAATAATCTTAAATGTTTTTACCACAAAAAAGAAATGGCAGTTATGTGACCTGATGGACGTGTTAGTTAAAGCTATGGCAATAATTACAGTGGAGTGTATAAGGGTATCAATTCAATAGATTGTGCATCTTAAAGTTACACACTGTTATATGTCAATTATATCTCAAGAAAGCCGGGAAAAAATACTATAACTGTTGCTGTGCAGCAAGGAAACATTAAACATAAAAATCTATAAAAATCATCATCAATATATTTAAAAAATGTATCTATTCTGCTGATGAGTTAGAAAAGGGTATGCGATGGCTTTGAAATAATGAATAAGTTACTAGGCTGTGATGTATGAACGTTCAGTGCTTTCATCTTCACTAGATGCTTTTGGCAGAGACTGATACTTATATGAGAAGGGACATATAATATGCTTTCAGGCTGGTATTTCAGTCTATAGTGTTTATAGTTCCTTTTAGTAATATAGAAGGTAAATGTGATTGGCAGGGAAAGTATAATCACAGCCAGAGGATGCTTTAAATAAGAAAAATATATATACATAAAAACAGTTAATGGAGGACTTCCCTGGCAATCCAGTGGTTAAGACTCCTCCTTCCTAATGCAGGGGTTGAGGGTTCAGTCCCTGGTCAGGGAACTAAGATCCCACATGCTGGAGTGGCCAAAATAAAATAAAATTAAAGTTAAACAGTTAATGGAGTAAAATCTGTTTGTAGTTACACTGCCTGGAAGACTTCTACGTAAAGCATATTTTCAGAGCCAGTTTTACAAAGTATTATAGATTAATTATTATTCATAAAATATTTACTCTACCCCTCTCCATCCGTTGACTTTACTCTCTTGCCGTTGGACTTGGTCAAAAGTCTTCCACTGGCTGATTCAATATGGTGAAGGTCATAGCCTGCCAGTTCCGAGTACAAGTTAAGAAATGCTATGGTTACTGTTCTTCCATTTGGGCGCCTACCATCTGCCACGCTCTAGGTAATCATTGGTCATTTAGCCTGAGTTCTAGAATAAGAAAGGCACTGCTGCTGCTGCTAAGTCGCTTCAGTCATGTCCGACTCTGTGCGACCCCATAGACGGCAGCCCACCAGGCTCCCCCGTCCCTGGGATTCTCCAGGCAAGAACACTGGAGTGGGTTGCCATTTCCTTCTCCAATGCATGAAAGTGAAAAGTGAAAGTGAAGTTGCTCAGTCATGTCCAACTCTTAGTGACCGCAAGGACTGCAGCCTGCCAGGCTCCTCCGTCCATGGGCACAACTGATCCCAACCTTCAGCCTGGAGCTAAGTCTGATAACTTAGTCAAATGTATCTGAACCAGAACTGACTTGTGGACCTGAGAGTGAGAAATGAGTGTTTGTGATTGTAAGCCACTGAGACTTGGGGGTTGTCTGTGATGCAGCATTATCACAGCAAAACTTGAGGAATACATTTCCTCAAACTTAACAGTATCTTTTCTTTCTTTTTAGTTTTGGCTGTGCTGGGTCTTCATTGCAGGCTTTCTCTAGTTGCAGCTGGTGGAAGCTACTCTCGAATTGCAGTACTTGGGCTTCTCATTGCAGTGACCTCTCTCGTTGCGAAGCATGGGCTGTTGGGCCTGTGGGCTCAGGAGCTGGGCTGCACCTGCCTAGTTGCCCTGCAGCACGTGGGATCTTCCCAGACCAGGGATTGAATCTGTGTCCCCTGCACCAGCAGGTGGATTCTTAACCACTGGATTACCAGGGAAGTCCCCAGAGTATCTTTTCTATTTTTACTAAAAACAAAAAAGAAAACCAACCAACCAACCAACAAAAAACCCCCAGAGGACTTGTTCCCTTTGTTAGTTCTTCTTTAAATTCACACATGACCTATAAAATATTAGTCAGTCTTCATGCAGGATACTGTTGGCCCCTCCAAAAGCACGCTCCATTCTCTCCCACCCTTACAGGCTCTGTGCTTTAAGAGGCTTAAGGTCAGGCTTGGCCAACAGGGAGCTTTGACAGAAGAGCAGAAGGAGGGGCTTCCCTGGTGGTTCAGTAGTTAAGACTTCACCTTCCAACGCAAGGGGTGTGGGTTCAAACCCTGGTCTGGGAGCTAAGATCCTACATGCCTCGTGGATGAAAAAACCAAAACATTAAAAAAAAAAAAAAAGAAGGGATAGTGTAACAAATTCAATAAAGACTTTAAAAATGGTCCACATCAAAAAAAAAAAAAAAAGGGGGGGTGGGGTGGGGGCAGAAGGAACAGAGAGTGGGAGTGGAAATATTTAATTCCTGAACGTCCTCCCTGTTGGGCCGCTGCAGTCTGGCTGCATCCAGGGGTCAAAAGTCATAGCCTCATCCAGGCTGCCCTCTCTGTCTGCATCTCAGTCATAGGTCACTCCTTTTGTCCATGCGGGCCTTTGGGTGGTGAGATTCTGGTCACTAGCCCCAAGGTCCCGCACCGCCCCTGTGGTTTCCCTGTAGCCTGCCTCACCTCCACACGAAGCCCCTTCAACCTCCGTCAAACGGCTCAGTCTGAGTGCCATCTGTTTCCTGCTGTGATCTGGACCATACACATTCCTTGGTTAAATTTTATAAAACGTATTTACTAAGTGGCAGAAGTTCAGTTTAATTTGGCATTCTGACTGGCATGCTTTATACCAAAAAGAAACTGAAGCCTGCCTATGTGAGAACTGTGCGTGGGTTCCCAGCCTTATTTTATTCTCCCCTGGAGACTCATTTTGTACTTGCTTAGGCTCATTTCCAGGGCACTCTTTTCTGTCAGGCACCTTGATTTTTACTCCCAGCTTCAAAGTTTTATGCTAATTAAGAAAATCATAGATTTTTCCCTGTAATTCTCTCCATAAATGCTAGACTAACTTGACTTTTCAACTTCTTCTCAGGATTCAGTACATGAGAAAGAGAAGTGAAAAGAGAGTGGAAAAGGGAGAATAATTCTTCTCTTAACTCTGTAAGAGAATTAGTTTCATTGTAATGACTTTTTTTCCCCAGTAATAGGCAATCCTGTTCTCCTAGGCTGCTGATCAGCTGTGAGAACTTAGGGAGCATATTCATTCTTTCTATACCCCAATTTTTTCAGGACAGTATGTCCAAGTGAGGACTTTAGAGTATCTATTTTCAGGTTTACTGTGTGAATTTAATACAATGGATGTAGAAGGACTTAGCAGTAATGAGCCTGTGTTGGGACCCAAGAAATGTCCATATATTTTTTCTTCCAACTGCATACTTAAAAGTAATGCATTCCACGTGCTTTTCAGGTTTACTCAGTCCTTCTGCAATTGGTTTTCAGGAAGTCTGGGTACTTGGTGAACTTCCTTTTCTTTTTTTCCTTACTTAAAAATTTTTTTTAATTGTGGAAAAATACACAACATCAACAATTACCCTTTTAAACATTTTTAAGAAAAGAGGTTCAGTACTGTAAAGTATATTCACATTGTTTTACAACCAATCTCCAGAACCGTTTCATCTCGCAAGTCTGAAATTCTATACCAATTAAATAACAATTGCCCATATGCCTCTTCCCCAGCTCCTGGCAACTATGACTATACTTCCCTCCTGCCAAGTCATAGTTTTGTTTGTTTTTTTTTTCTCATCAGAGTTTTTTTTTTTTTAATTGAACTATAGTTGATTTAGAATGTTGTATTAGTTTCAGGTGTACAGCATAGTGATTCAGTTATAGTACATAACCGAATATATATCTTTTTACATACATACACACACATATACATATGGTTACTTTGGTAACCATAAATTTGCTTTCTTTTTTTTAATTTTTAAAAATTAAAAAAATTTTGTCCACACTCCCCCCCAACATGTGACATATTAGTTCCTGGACCAGGAATTGAACCCATACGCCCTGCAGTGGAAGCATGGAGTCTTGACCACTGGACTTCCAGGAAGTCCAAAGTTTGTTTTCTACGTCTGTGGGTCTATTTCTGTTTTGTAAATAAATTCATTTTTATTTTTTTTTTGTTTTTGGATTCTACATACAAGCAATATCCTGTGATATTTACACTCTACTTTCTGTTTCTGTAAATGTGACTATTCTAGATATCTTAGATAAGTGAAATCATGGAGTTTTTCTTTTTCTTCCTCTGGCTTATTTCACTTACAATAATGTCCTCAAGTCTCATCCATGTTGTAGCATGTGTTGGAACTTCCTTTGGTGAGCTTCCGCTTAAAAATGAATTTTCTAATAAATACCAAAATCCCTGGGTGTCATTTAATGTTACATTTCTCTATGTGTCGAAGTTGCCCCAGCACTGCATATTACTATGGTGAAACTGCAAAAGTTGTAATCTATTCTTAGAAAGTATCCTCTAGTCACTAGTATTCTCCTTATGAATATCCCCCTTTGTTTGATCAATGTCCACATGGGGATATTTATTACCTTGAATCAGCCAGCATTCTCTCCTCTGTCAGCCCCCTTGTTCAGAATTGTTTTATGAAGTTTAATGAGCAAAAAGGAATGCTGTACAAAAGCATATCTCACACCTTAACCATGTAGACCCTCCATTGATTGGGGAATTCCTGAGCAATTTTAATTTAAAATGTGCCTTTTCCACACCCATTCCTCCTGCGACTAGATTCCTTTCCAGGCTCCACTTCAAGCCTGGCTTTCCATGTTCTTTCTTCCTGTTTGGAATGCACAGCTTCCCAGAGTTCCTGGAACTCTTCTGAACGTAGTGATTAGGGTCTCCTCTAAGGCCTTTGCTGAATGTAGATGCCACTGCTCACTGCCCCAGAGCCCGCTCCAGGGAATCAGGCACAAGGCAGGCTTGGTGGTTAGCAGAAAATATTCTCTGAGTCAACCTACAGCAACTATTATTCAATCTTTTGGCTGTTGGAATGATTTCTTTTCTCCCTCTGTCCCATGAGGTAGTGGAGATGGGGTGTGGGGGAGGGGGGTAACCCAGCTATGAAGAACACCCCAAATAGGGTCAACATTGGCCCCCTCTCCCAGTTTTACTGGGATATATTCATTGAATATAACCTTGTATTAGTTTAGGATGTCGAACATAATGATTTGAAAAATATACATATAGTGAAATGATTACCACAGTAAATTTAGTTAGCATCCATCACCTCACATGATCACAATTTTTCCCCTTTTAAGATGAGAACTTTTAGGATTTACTCTCTTAGCAATTTTCAAATATAAAACAGTGTCATTAACTTTACTCACCATGCTGTACATTACATCCCCAGAACGTATCTTATAACTAGAAGTTTGTACCATTTGACCACCTTCTCCTATGCCCCACCTCCACCTCATGCCTCTAAACCACCTGTTTCTACGAGTTGGGCTTTTTAAGGTTCTACATATAGATGAGATTGTACAGTATTTGTCTTTCTCCATCCTCCAAAATCACTGCAGATGGTGACTGCAGCCATGAAATTAAAAGACACTCCTTGGAAGGAAAGTTATGACCACCCTAGACAGCATATTAAAAAGCAGGGACATTACTTTGCCAACAAAGGTCTGTCTAGTCAAGGCTATGGTTTTTCCAATAGTCATGTATGGATGTGAGAGTTGGACTATAAAGAAAGCTGAGCACCAAAGAATTGATGCTTTTGAACCATGGTGTTGGAGAAAACTCTTAAGAGTCCCTTGGACAGCAAGGATATCCGACCAGTCCATCCTAAAGAAAACTGAACTCATTTTAAGGTCCGTCTAGTCAAAGCTTTGGTTTTTCCAGTAGTCATGTATGGATATGAGAGATGGAAACTGACACCGAAGAATTGATGCTTTTGAACTGCAGTGTTGGAAAAGACTCTTGAGAGTCCCTTGGACAGCAAGGATATCCAACCAGTCCATCCTAAAGAAAATCAGTCCTGAATATTCATTGGAAGGACTGATGCTTAAACTGGAACGCCGATACTTTGGCCACCTGATGTGAAGAACTGACTCATTTGAAAAGACCCTGATGCTGGGAAAGATTGAAGGCAAGAGGAGAAGGGGACAACAGAGAATGAGATGGTTGGATGGTATCACTGACTCAATGGACATGAGTTTGAGTAAGGTCCGGGAGTTGCTGATGGACAGGGAAGCCTGGCATGCTGCAGTCCATGGGGTCGCAAAGAGTCGGACACGACTGAGCAACTGAACTGAACTGAATGCCCTTAAGATTTGTTAATGTTGTCACAAATGGCAGGATTTCCCTTTTTTTTTAAATAGCTGAAAAATAATCGATATATATATATATCTCTCACATTTCGCTTATCTATTCATCTGCTGATGGACACTTTGGTTGTTTCTAATGTCTTGGCTGTTGTGAACAGTGCTGCTATGAACATAGGGGTGCATATATAATGTCTCTTTGAGATAGTGATTTCGTTTCCTTAAGACATATACCTAGAAGTAGGATTGCTGGATCGTATGGTACTTCTATTCTTAACTTTTTCAGGAACCTTCAAGCTGTCTTCCACAGTGACTATATCAGTTTACATTCCCACCAGTAACACACAAATTTTCCTTTTCTCCACATCCTTACCAATACTTGTTACCATTTATCTTTTTGATGACAGTTGTTCTAACAGCTGTGAGGTCATATCTCATTGATTTTTGTTCAATTTTTGTTCAATTTTTGTCATACTGAGCATTTTTCCTGTACCTTTTGGCCATTTGTATATCTTTGTTGGAAAAATGTCTATTCGGTTTTTGATCAGATTGTTCTTCTTGTATGTTGGAGTTGTATGAGTTCCTTCTATATATTTGGATATTAACTTCTTATCAGATATGTGCTTTGCAAATATTTTTTCCTTTTATATCTTTTCATTTTGTTGATTGTTTGCTGTGATCCCACTTTTTTTTTTTAAGATTTTTTTGATATGGACCCTTTTTTAAAAGTCTTTATTGAATTTGTTACAATAGCGTTTCTGTTTTATGTTTTGGCTTTTTGGCTGTGAGGCATGTGGGATCTTAGCTCCCCAACCAGGGATTGAACCCAAACTCCTTGCACTGGAAGGTCAAGTCTCAACCACTGGACTGCCAGGGAAGTCCTCCACTTTTTTATTTTCATTTTTATTGCCTTTGCTTTTGGTGTCATATCCAAAACCATCACCAAGACAGATGTCACAGGAGTTCCATGGTTTCAGGTCTTACATTTAAGTCTTTCATCCATTTTGAATTTAGGGGGAATGATGATCCAGCTGTAGAGAATTTTCCAAGTGGGGCCAACATTGCTTGTTGAAATATACCCAATATCTCTTATCATAGCTTTTCTTTGAAACATTTGCCAGTTTTAAAAGTTCATTTATTTATAAAAAATATTTCATGTTAGTGACCTTCAACCCTGGCTCTCTATCATATCCCTACTTTTTGTTTACTTTTAGGCATACCACAGAAGGTATTTTCCTCCTCCAGAAATATTTACCAAGTTCCATTCTATAGCTTTCACGTCTGTTAAAATTCATCTAAAACTCAACTACTTCAAGGATCTTTCCCTGATTAAAAGGTATTGCTCCCTATAGTAATCTATTTACAAGGAGGTGCATTACAGTTTATACAAGAGAATGATTCCTGAGACACTTGCAAATTACTTTCTTTATAGATACAGTATTTTAATGCACAGGCAAGTTCTGTGCTTACAAGAACTCTAGTTATTGCTCTATAATGAAAATAAATACCCTTTCAATTTCTCTGTTGTGTAAGAATGTATACATATGTATGTGTGTGTGTGTGTGTGTGTATATATATATATATATCTTAAATACAAGTGTTTGTATGCATGTATAGTCTTGAAGTTAATTATGCGTGTGCATGTGTGTTCAGTGTGTCTGACTCTTTGTGACCCCATGGACAGAGGAGCCTGAAGGGCTTTTGCCTTTTGCATCTCCTGCATTGGAGATTCTTTACCACTGAGCCACCAGGGAAGCCTGAAGTTAATTATGTGTGTCTGTGCTTAGTCGCTCAGTCACTTCCAACTCTTTGCAACCCCACGGACTGCAGCACGCCAGGCTTCCCTGTCCTTCACTATCTCCTGGAATTTGCTCAAGCTCATGTTCATTGAGTCAGTGATGCCATCCAACCTTGTATTTAATGCTCTTGAGATAAACTACCTGCCTTGTGACTATTTTGGTTGTGATGGGTGGTTAAGTGCAAGGACTCTACTACTTAAAAAAAAATTATTTATGTATTTGTCTGCGTTGGGTCTTAGCTGCAGCCACCCTGGCTCTCTAGTTGTAGCACAAGGGCTTAGTTGCCCTGCAGCCTGTAGGATCTTATTAATAGTTCCTGAACCAGGGATTGAACCCGAATTCCCTGCTTTGGAAGGTGGATTCCTAACCACTGGACCACCAAGGAAGTCCCTCTACTACCTTTTTGTGTTCCTCAGAAGCAGATGGCATACTGCTCAGGCTACAGCGGACAGCTAATTCCACAAATTTTTTGTTAACAATTGATTTTAATTTGGATTTCTAATTATGACTGGGGACCAGAGACTTATTTTCTACTTGTTTTTAAAGCATCTTTATTGAAATATAATTGAAATAGAGTAAGTTGCTATAAAGTACATACTTTAATGTTTTCATACACACATATATATACACACATCAATTATATCACAGTTAAGACAAGCAATATAAGCATTACTCAAAAAGTTTTCTGTGCCTCTTTGATTTTTTAAAATTAACTTTCTTGGAATCACTTTTATAAAAAAATATATATATATATTTGACTGCACCAGGTCTTAGTTGCTGCTTGCAGGATCTAATTCTCTGACCAAGAATCAAACCTTGGCCCCCTGCACTGAAAGTGCAGAGTCTTAGCCATTGGACCACCAGAGAAGTCCCTGTGCCTCTTTTGAATAGCCCTTTCCTCTCCTTTTTGCCCTTTACCCCACCCCCAGGGAAGTACTTATCTGTCTTCTGAAACTGCAGAGTTTTCTAGAATTTTCTATAAATGGATCACACAGTATGTGATGTTTTTGTCTAGCTTTTTTTCCCCACACGGCATTCAGAAGTAAAGTTACCCTCCCCCCCGCAAAAAAGAAGTAAAATTACTATAAATATTCATGTACAAATTTTCATTTCTCTTAAGTGTATACCAACATGTAGAATGGCCGGGTTGTACGGTACATATGTGTAACTTCTTAAGAAACTGTCAAAAGCTGGGTCTACTTCCCTACGGGCATCATATGAATATTTGTTATTCTACATCCATACTCACGCTTGGTATCAGCAATCTTTTTAGTTTTAGATATTTTAAATGTACGGGTCTTGATTTGCATTTTCTTTTTTTAAAATTCAAATCCCTTTCTTTTTCTTTTTAAATATTTATTTATTTGGTTCCACCAGGTCTTAGTTGCAGTATGTGGGATCTCGTTCCCTGACTGAGGATCGAATTTAGGCTTCCTGCATTGGGAGCATGGGGTCTTAGCCACTGGATCACCAGGACGTCCCTTGATTTACATTTTTTAATGACTGATAACTTCAAGTGCTTGGCAGCCATCCATGTATCTTTGCTGAAGTGTCTGTTCAAATCTTTTGCTGATTTTTTTTAGTGGATTGTGTGTTTATTATCAAGCTATGAGAGTTTTTGTATATTCTGGGTACAGGTTCTTTATCAGGCATGTATGTTTTCTTGCTCTGTGGCTAATCTTCTCATTTTTCTTGACTTTTTCAGGAGCAGAAGATCTAAATTTTCATGAAGTTCAATTTACTAATTTTTTGTTTTATGGTTATGCTTTTAAGGCAGTGTCTGAGAAATCTTTGTTTAACCCAAGCTTACATAGATTTTTCTTCCATATTTTGTTCTTGAAATTTTATAGTTTTAAGTTCCATTTAGCTCTATGACCCATTTAAATTTTATATGGTGGGGGTATGGATCAACGTGGGGCTTCCCATGTGGCTCAGTGGTAAAGAATCCACCTGCCAATTCAAGAGACACAGGAGTCAAGGATTTGATCTGTGGGTCTGGAAGATTCCCTGGAGGAGGAAATGGCAACCCACTCCAGTATTCTTGCTTGGAAAATTCCATGGACAGAGGAGCCTGGTGGGCTACAGTCCATGGGGTCACAAAGAGTCAGACATGACTGACACACTCACACAGACACACACACAGACACAGGCGTGCATGCGCACGTGCGCACGCACACACACACACACACACACATCCCTGTAATAGGAAGACAAAAATTTTTTTAAATGTTTATTTTTCCCCAGACTAAATCTTTTACTTTAATTGAGAGTGTGCCATTTTAGAGTAACATTCTTAAAAATTCATAATGTCTCTGGCTTAATTTGCTTCTCCATAAGTTGACGCTTTAATGTTTTGAAATGACCTCATAGATATTTTTACCATTTAATTTGAAGGCTATTGGGTTACATATTCTGAATTTATCTTTATACAATATGACCTCAGAAAAGATGTTGCTATAGATATATAGATATAATATTTCCATTTTCCCATTCGTAGTTTCACTTACACTGTATAAAACCAAATTATCATGTAGCACATTTGAACATATTCATATCTGAATGTCTATATATAAATAAATGTTAAAGGTATTAACTCATATAACTTCTTTTCTTGGCAGACATGCTGAAAGCATGTGATTACTTCAAAATATTTAAGCAAGGAAAATTAAGGGATACCCAGCTAGAGTTGCTGATTAAAATTTATATTTGTTTTTTGAGATCCACATGTTTTTATTTTCTGAAAATTTTTTTCCTTCCAGTTTTATTGGGATATAATTGACTCACAGCACTGGATAAGCTTAAAGTGTACAGGATAATGATTTGGTTTACATACATCATGAAATGATTACCCCAATCAGTTTAGTGAACATTGCTCGGCTCTTCCCACCAGTGAGCAGGACTAGCCCCTGAGCCACCTCAGCCCTGCCCACCAGCAGGCCAGCACCAACAATGAGACATCTTGGACACCTCAGCCAGTAATCTCAGGATACACCCTGGTTCACCAGCTTTTGAGCTGTGTCAGGAATTAGCCCCACCCATTTTAGAACTAACACCCAAAAAAGATGTCCTTTTCATTATAGGGGACTGCAATGCAAAAGTAGGAAGTCAAGAAACACCTGGAGTAACAGGCAAATTTGGCCTTGGAATACGGAATGAAGCAGGGCAAAGACTGATAGAGTTTTGCCAAAAAATGCACTGGTCATAACACACACCCTCTTCCAACAACACAAGAGAAGACTCTATATATGGACATCACCAGATGGTCAACACCGAAATCAGATTGATTATATTCTTTGCAGCCAAAGATGGAGAAGCTCTATACAGTCAGCAAAAACAAGACCAGGAGCTGACTGTGGCTCAGACCATGAACTCCTTATTGCCAAATTCAGACTTAAATAGAAGAAAGTAGGGAAAACCACTAGACCATTCAGGTATGACCTAAATCAAATCCCTTATGATTATACAGTGGAAGTGAGAAATAGATTTAAGGGCCTAGATCGGATAGAGTGCCTGATGAACTATGGAATGAGGTTCGTGACATTGTACAGGAGACAGGGATCAAGACCATCCTCATGGAAAAGAAATGAAAAAAAGCAAAATGGCTGTCTGGGGAGGGCTTACAAATAGCTGTGAAAAGAAGAGAGGCGAAAAGCAAAGGAGAAAAGGAAAGATATAAACATCTGAATGCAGAGTTCCAAAGAATAGCAAGAAGAGATAAGAAAGCTTTCCTCAGCGATCAATGCAAAGAAATAGAGGAAAAAAACAGAATGGGAAAGACTAGAGATCTCTTCAAGAAAATCAGAGATACCAAAGGAACACTTCATGCAAAGATGGGCTCGATAAAGGACAGAAATGGTATGGACCTAACAGAAGCAGAAGATATTAAGAAGAGGTGGCAAGAATACACAGAAGAACTGTACAAAAAAGATCTTCACGACCAATCACGATGGTGTGATCACTGACCTAGAGCCAGACATCCTGGAATGTGAAGTCAAGCGGGCCTTAGAAAGCATCACTACGAACAAAGCTAGTGGAGGTGATAGAATTCCAGTTGAGCTATTCCAAATCCTGAAAGATGATGCTGTGAAAGTGCTGCACTCAATATGCCAGCAAATTTGGAAAACTCAGCAGTGGCCACAGGACTGGAAAAGGTCATTTTTCATTCCAATCCCAAAGAAAGGCAATGCCAAAGAATGCTAAACTACTGCAGAATTGCACTCATCTCACACACTACTAAGGTAATGCTCAAAATTCTCCAAGCCAGGCTTCAGCAATATGTGAACTGTGAACTTCCTGATGTTCAAGCTGGTTTTAGAAAAGGCAGAGGAACCAGAGATCAAATTGCCAACATCTGCTGGATCATGGAAAAAGCAAGAGAGTTCCAGAAAAACATCTATTTCTGCTTTATTGACTATGCCAAAGCCTTTGACTGTTGTGGATCACAATAAACTGTGGAAAATTCTGAAAGAGATGGGAATACCAGACCACCTGATCTGCCTCTTGAAAAATCTGTATGCAGGTCAAGAAGCAACAGTTAGAACTGGACATGGAACAACAGACTGGTTCCAAATAGGAAAAGGAGTACGTCAAGGCTGTATATTGTCACCCTGCTTATTTAACTTATATGCAGAGTACATCATGAGAAATGGTGGGCTGGAAGAAACACAAGCTGGAATCAAGATTGCCGGGAGAAATATCAATCACCTCAGATATGCAGATGACACCACCCTTATGGCAGAAAGTGAAGAGGAACTCAAAAGCCTCTTGATGAAAGTGAAAGTGGAGAGTGAAAAAGTTGGCTTAAGGCTCAACATTCAGAAAACAAAGATCATGGCATCCGGTCCCATCACTTCATGGGAAATAGATGGGGAAACAGTGGAAACAGTGTCAGACTTTATTTTTTTGGGCTCCAAAATCACTGCAGATGGTGACTGCAGCCATGAAATTAAAAGACACTTACTCCTTGCAAGGAAAGTTATGATCAACCTAGACAGCATATTTAAAAGCAGAGACATTACTTTGCCAACAAAGGCTCGTCTAGTCAAGGCTATGGTTTTTCCTGTGGTCATGCATGGATGTGCGAGTTGGACTGGGAAGAAGGCTGAGCGCCGAAGAATTGATGCTTTTGAACTGTGGTGTTGGAGAAGACTCTTGAGAGTCTCTTGGACTGCAGGGAGATCCAACCAGTCCATTCTGAAGGAGATCAGCCCTGGGATTTCTTTGGAAGGAATGATGCTAAAGCTGAAGCTCCAGTACTTTGGCCACCTCATGTGAAGAGTTGACTCATTGGAAAAGACTCTGATGCTGGGAGGGATTGGGGGCAGGAGGAGAAGGGGACGACAGAGGATGAGATGGCTGGATGGCATCACTGACTTGATGGACGTGAGTCTGAGTGAACTCCGGGAGTTGGTGATGGACAGGGAGGCCTGGTGTGCTGCAATTCATGGGGTCGCAAAGAGTCGGACACGACTGAGCGACTGATCTGATCTGATCGGATCAGCAGGCTGAAGCTAGATTTGGGGATCCTGGCCCCACAGCTCCACTCCCCAGAATCTATCGGGTAAGAATGATTTTATATTTTATTTTTACTTATTGGGCTGCACCAGGTCCTAGTTGCGGCATGTGGGATCCTTAGTTATAGTATGTGAACCCTTAGCTGTGGCATGTGGGATCTAGTTCCCTGAGCAGGGATTGAAACCCAGGCCCCCCTGCTTTGGGAGTGTAGTGTCTTAGCCACTGGATCATCAAGGAAGTCCTAGAGAATGTTTTTAAATAGGGAAAGTAGTATGATTTTATTTGAATTTTAGAAAAAGTGCCCGAAAGGAAGTAAGGATTTAGGATGGATGGAGAGTATGTGTGTAGAGACAAGTTAGAAGTATTTTTAAGGTAACAGATGTCAGACAGGTGCTAGTCTGAGCTGAATTAGCAATCCCAGTGGGGTTAAAGAAGAGGGAATAAAATGTAGACTGAGAAGATCTTGGTAAAGATCAGATGTAGGATATGAGAACATGGGAAGATTTAAGTATCGTTCCTGCACTTTGGCTTGTTTGCCTAGATAGATTAGAAGCAAGAGCAGATTTAGATTTAAATTTAGATTTAGAACTGCAAAATTGGAAGTAGAGTATCTAGATGAAGATGTCTAGTAGGTAATTGTATTTACAGGCTTTTTTATGTCTTACAATCATTTTTGTATTATGTGGTAGATCTGTATAAACAAATGTAGCCATATTTAGTGCTATAATTAAAAAAATTTTTTAATTGGAGTATAGTTTCTTTAGAGTGTTGTGTTAGTTTCTGCTGTGCAACAAAGTGAATCAGTTATATGTATACATATATCCCCTCTTATTTGGATATCCTTCCCATTTAGGTCACTACAGAGCATTGAGTAGACTTCCCTATGCTATACAGTAGATTATCATTAGTTTTCTATTTTATACATAGCATCAATAGTGTATATATGTCAATCCCAATCTCTCAATCCATCCCACCCTCCCTTCCCTACCTTGATGTCCATATGTTTATTCTCTACGTGTTTCTGCTTTGTAAATAGGTTCATCTGTACTGAATAGATTCTACATATATGCATTAATATATGGTATTTGTTTTTCTCTTCCTGACTTACTTCATTCTTGTGACAGCCTCTAGGTTCATTCACGTCTCTGCAAATAACACAATTTCATTCCTTTTTATGACTGAGTGAAAAGGTTTGTAATTCATGATACATGGCTAAGAGAGCTCAGTATCTCAGTCATGTCTGACTCTTTGTGACACCATGGACTGTAGCCCACCTGGCTCCTCTGTCCATGGGATTCTCCAGGCAAGAATACTGGAGTGGGTTGCCATGCCCTCCTCCAGAGGATCTTCCCAACCCAGGGATTGAACTGGCATTTCTGGCATCTCCTTCATTGGCAGGTGGAGATATCTGGGATTCCCACATGGCTAAGATAGAAGTATAAACTTGTGACTATTAGGGTCTATGTAAAGTTTTAGGAAATCTGAGAATGAAATAACTCTAAGGAAATGAGCTGAGTGAGAAGAAGGAGAATAAGGAATCCTAGACATTTTTTTTGGTATTTAAAAAGTTGGATGAGGAAGTGGGAAAAATAAAAAAAAAGAAATACAAATAAAAGAAGAAGCAGTCTTAGAGGAAGGAGGAGACAGAGGAAATCATGTTTTAGTAACTAAAGAAAGAAAGCTTTAGCAGAGAGGGAATGATTTAAGTATGGTTCAGTTAAGCTCAAGTATGATGAATAAAAAATGTTCATCAGGTTATTGAAGACTCTGGTAAGAGTTGTAGTGGAATTGTGGGGTCAGAAGCTAGATTATAGTGAGTTGAAAGTACATGTCAGGGAAGGAAATCAAGATGGTAAATATAGATTATTCTTTGGGTTATAAAATAAAAAAGGTGAAGTATGAACTGGAGGAAAACTGAAGTTGGAAAGGAAGGCGTGTGCTAAGTTGAGAAATTTCCTGAAGGGAAAGAATGAGTAAATTGTCAATCTTTAGACTCTAGAGTCAGAAATAATTATGTTGAAATAGTCCTCTGTCATTTACTGTTTATATAATGCTGAGGAAATTATAAATCAGCAAGTTATCATGATTTCACAGTTTCCTTATTTGTAATATGGGGTTAACAATAATAACAGACGGGCATAGGTCCTAGTTTTGTGAAACCTTGAAGTTCATACAATTTAGGGGGGTCTTTTAAAGAAAAGGTATACAAAATAAAAGATCAGATAATGCTTTGAATGACTTGTGCAATTGAATGCTTCGAAGATTAAGGTTCATTAGCCTTACAGTCTGAGAAGGCAATGGCACCCCACTCCAGTACTCTTGCCTGGAAAATCCCATGGATGGAGGAGCCTGGTGGGCTGCAGTCCATGGGGTTGCTAAGAGTCAGACACGACTGAGCGACTTGACTTTCACTTTTCACTTTCATGCATTGGAGAAGGAAATGGCAACCCACTCCAGTGTTCTTGCCTAGAGAATCCCAGGGACGGGGGAGCCTGGTGGGCTGCCGTCTCTGGGGTCGCACAGAGTCGGACACGACTGAAGTGACTTAGCAGCAGCAGCAGCCTTACAATAAATATGCCACTGTTCATAAAGCTTAATCTCAGAGGATTAAAGGCTATAATGAAGCAGACCATAGTCTAATGCTTGGTACACAGAAAAGACTCAATAAATGTTGCTGTGACTATTATTTGAACCTGTTTATAGACTGATGGGTAGAATCTCTTGAGAGAGAGAGTGTGAAGATACAGGAGAAAGAGAGAGGCAGGGAGGGAGAAAGAGAGAGGCAGGGAGGAAGAAAGAGCGAGCAAGAGATCATTGATGAAGTCAGATCCAGGTGGAAATGAGATGTTAGAAAATAGAGATGGGGAAGAGAATAATGTTTCAGACGGCATAAGTTCTTAGTTTGATGAGAAGGAGGTTACAGATATGCACAAATAAAGCTTTTAGGTGTATAGGTATTCTTGATTCAAGAAACATGATTTATTACCTCTGTTTTACCAATAGGTTAGAGGCAAAATCACCTGTTGTACATAGAAGAATCTAGGTTGATGACATGTTGCTTTTAAGAGCACCTGGATTGGTTTCTTGTTGCTGCCTTAATGAATTGCCACCAATATAGTGGCTTAAGACAGCACAAATTTATTTTGTGGTCTGCAGGTCAGAAGTCTGAAATGGGTTTGCAGGACTGTGTTCCTTCTGGGGGCTCAGGGGAGAATCTGTTCATTGTCTTTTCCAGCTTCTGGAGGCCACCTGCATCCCTTGGTTTGTGGCCACATCACTCTGACCTCTGCTTCCATCATCATATCACCTTGTCTGATTCTGACCCTACAGCATACCCTTATGATTACACTGGGGGCCTCCTCTTAATCCAGGACAATCTCCCCATTTTAAGGGTCCTTAACTTAACCTCACCTGAAAAATCCCTTTGCCATTCACAGGTTCCAGAGGACATGGACATCTTTGTGAGGGGGAGAGGGGGCTATTATTCAACCTACCATATCATCTCGCCATTTCCTGGTGGCTCAGATGGTAAAGAGGAGAAGGCAATGGCACCCCACTCCAGTACTCTTGCCTGGAAAATCCCATGGACGGAGGGGCCTGGTAGGCTGCAGTCCATGGGGTCGCTAAGAGTTGGACACGACTGAGCGACTTCACTTTTACTTTTCACTTTCCTGCATTGGATAAGGAAATGGCAACCCACTCCAGTGTTCTTGCCTGGAGAATCCCAGGGATGGGGGAGCCTGGTGGGCTGCCATCTATGGGGTCACACAGGGTCGGACATGACTGAAGTGACTTAGCAGCAGCAGCAGCAGATGGTAAAGAATATACCTGCAATGCAGGAGATCCAGGTTCAACCCTGGGTTGGGAAGATCCCCTGAAGAAAGGAATGGCAACCCACTCCAGTATTCTTGCCTGGGAAATCACATGGACAGAGGAGCCTGGCTATCTACAGTCCATGGGGTCGCAAAGAGTTGGACACGACTGAAGCGACTACCACACACACAGGATAGAACTGCAGTTTCAGAACAAACATGCACCACAAGTATAAACTTTTGGAAGATAACAATTAATGCATAAGGCTCCCCAAGGAAGGAAGTAGTTCCAGACAACTCTAGAAAAGAGCCAAATTCAAACAGTAATGAATCGCGTCTATGATTTATCTAAGTTAATAGGTAAAGAGGCAGAAATATGGGTGTAGATACTGGTAGGTCCATAGAAAGTTGAAATTTATTCTTGATTCTTCTCCCTGCCCTCACACATCTGCCTAGTCACTGCTGCTGCTGCTAAGTCGCTTCAGTCGTGTCCGACCCTGTGCGACCCCATAGATGGCAGCCCACCAGGCTCCCCCATCCCTGGGATTCTCTAGGCAAGAACACTGGAGTGGGTTGCCATTTCCTTATCCAATGCATGAAAGTGAAAAAGTCAAAGTGAAGTCGCTTAGTCGTGTCCGACTCTTAGCGACCCCATGGACTGCAGCCTACCAGGCTCCTCCGTCCATGGGATTTTCCAGGCAAGAGTACTGGAGTGGGGTGCCACAACCTAGTCACTAGGTCCTGCTAAATTCCACGTCTGAATGTCTTTCACATCTACCCAGCTCTTTCTGACCTCATTCCCTGGATTATTGGAACTGCATTCAGATAGATTTTTCTGCCTCCATTCTTGTACCAGTTTTAGTCCTTTTTCCACAATCATCGGACGTGATCTTTTAAAGATGTGATGTGAATCTGAGCCTGTTACTCTTCTGCTTTGAATCTCTTTAATGACTTGACATTGGCCTTAGGATAAAGTTCTTCCTTGCTTATCAGAGCTAATAGGAATCTTCGAAAGTAGGGTCTGGACCCTCTCTCCAAACTACACTCTTGCAGGACTTTCCTAACAGTCCAGTGGTTAACACTCTGCCCTTCCAGTGCAGGGGGTGTGAGTTTGATTCCTGGTTGTGGAACTAAGATCCCAATGTCACAGGGTGTGACTCCCCTCCCCCCCCCAGAAAAAGCAAAACCAGAAACAACTATACTCTCGCCACTCAACCCCTCATATACTACATACCAAGTCTGCCCGAGACAGTTCCTTCTGGCTGGAACATTCTGATTTTGGTTCCTTTTCCTCTCCTTCCCCAGTGCTCCCCGCCTCTTCTGCCTGGCTAACTCCAAGTCAACCTTCTGGTTTTAACGTAACTATCTCTTCTGGGAGCCCACTTCTCCTTTCTGAAAGGCTTTTATGTTCTTTGATTCCATTTTAGATTAGATTAAATGAAATTTTCTTGCCATTTCCTCTTCCATGTACCCCATGTTTCCCTAGTTTGTAACATTCATCATATTTGTAACTGCTTATCAATTTTCTCTGCTTCCAAAATAGACTGAACATTATGGAGGGGTTTGACTGTCTATTCTCTAGCTGCTATACCTACATACCTAATGCAAGATTTGTTGCTTATATTTATATTTATTTGTTTTATAAGTTGCTAAATAAATATTTGCTGGATATGAACTGTAAATTATACTTAGTTATCCAATTATTTACCTATCAATATAGGGCCTAATGGGCTTCCCATCTGGCACTAGTTTGTAAAGAATCCTCTTGGCAATGCAGGATATGTAAGAGACTTTGGGTTTGATCCCTGGGTCGGGAAGATCCCCTGGAGGAGAGCATGGCAACCCACTCTAGTATTCTTGCCCAGAGAATCCCATGGACAGAGGAGCCTGGCAGGTACAGTCCATGGGGTTGCAAAGAGTTGGACATGACCGAAGCGACTTAGCACACATGCATGCATAAGGCCTAATATGTGCTAGGCACTGCCTTGAGGATGGAGCTACAAAGGTAAAACTGATGTGGAACGTGATGTCAGTATTCATCATAGTTCAACTTGTATTTTGGGTAGTTATTTAAGTGCCTCTATGTCTGCCACTGTGACCACTTATCTCACGTGCCCCCAAATATTATTATTATTATTATACTTCCAGGCCTAGGGCGGCTGAAGACAAAATTTGGCTAACATCTGTCCACTAAGTTGTTCAGTGCATCCAGGCTGTGATTGATGTAAGCTGTACTGCTGCTTGGGCAATACTGTCAAACTTTATTGTCTTGGAATTATCAACGATGCCAAGCCCAGGGGGACCATCACAAATCTAAGGAAGTGCTCTCAGGACTCATACCCGAGATGGAGCGCCTCCTGGAGGCATGCACACTGGCATGCACGCTAGGGGCCTCCCTTGCCTGGTCTGAATCCTGTTTCTGGGGGTCAAGATCTCTTGAGTACTACTCTGACCTTGTTGGCTACAAGGTGATTCTGGTTATTTCTATGCTTTGTTCTGTGTGTGAGTGTGTGCTCAGTCATGTCTGACTTTTTGCAATGCCATGGCCTGCCAGGCTCCTCTGTATGTGGAATTTTTCAGACAAGAATACTGGAGTGGGTGGCCATTTCCTTCTCCAGGGAATCTTCCTGACCCAAGGATCAAACGCAAGTCTCCTGTATCTCCTGCATTGGCAGGTGGGTTCTTTACCATTAGGGCCACCTGGGAAGCTTTTGTTGTAGAAACTTGATGAATTCAGATTCTACATGTAGGGTGGTCTAAGGATCCATTTTAATATGTGTTTATAGAGGTTAGTCTCCTGATAGGGCTTCCCTGGTAGCTCAACTGGTAAAGAATCTGGCTGCAATGCAGGAGACCCAGATAAGTTGAGACTGATAGATTCCCAGCCTTCTCTAGACCTTTTCCCCCTAATCCTCTCATGCCTTCTTTAATAAATTAAATATTGGGAAATAGGGTTTTTATGAGTTTTTTCTGGGGGGGTAATTAAAGGCAAGCCTCAGAGCATCACAAACCGAGATTAAGATCATAAGGTTATATCTAAGACTTTTTTTTTCTGCTCTCCCCACAGTAAGGGCCATATCACCCCATAGAACACAGAGTCCAAATGACCCTTTTATGGGTATATTCCTATAGGGGTCTTCTTTTGCTTAGACAATATGTATTTATTATTTCAACTCTAGATTTGTAATATGGACCAGTTTTAGAGCACCAAGAGACCTCTTCATCAACATAACTGTCACTTCAATAATGTCTAGCCTACAGAAAGACAAAATATCACATATGAAATCTAAAAAAATAGCACAGATGAATTTATTTACAAAAGAGAAGCAGATTCACAGACAAACTATGGTTACCAAAATGGAAATGTGTTGGTCGCTCAGTCATGTCAGACTCTTGCGACCCCATGGACTGTAGCCTGCCAGGCTCCTCTGTCCATGGAATTCTCCAGGCAAAAATCCTGGAGTGGGTTGCCATGCCCTTCTCCAGGGGATCTTCCTGACCCAGGGATCGAATCTGGGTCTCCTGCATTGCAGACAGATTCTCTATCGTCTGAGCCACTAGCAGAATGGGGGAGGGATACATTTGGAGTATGAGATGCACACTACCATATATAAAATAAACAGTAAGTATTCACTGCTTAACACAGAGAACTATATTCAATTTTTTGTAGTAAACTATAAAAAAAAAAATGTCCAGCCAAGGACTGTCTAAATGTCCTCAGCACTGTTGACGTGTGCTGAACTAGTGAACTAATATCCAGCAAATATATGCTGATAAGCACTTTCTTTCTCCAGTTTACAGAGCTATCCATCCATTTATTCATCTACTCCTTCAATATTCGAGTGTTTCTTATGTGTTAGGCACTCAGTATGCAACAGTGAGGTAAAAGTCTGCACCTTCTCCGAGTTTACAATCTAGTTTAACTTGTTCCTTCCTTTTTCTTATCTCCTAGATACTGATACCAAAGGTAACTGGTGCTGTGGTCACCATCTGAGGCTGCAAAAATTCTTTTGGAAAGGCCTGGTCTAGACATTTTCCTGATCACTTTCAGGTGACTTAGCCACAGAAGAAGTCCATAAATTTATGGAAGAAATATGCCAGGGTGGGAAGAATAGGTATTGGCTTTAGAAGCCAGGTGGTGATGGTCTTTATCCTGATGTTCTCAATCATCGTTAGAGTGTGTATTATACTTCTAAAAACATCTCTGTCTAAGATTTCAAGAGAAAAAGATTTAGGAAAAAATTTCCCTACAGTTCAGTGTTAATGACCACTGGATGTGTTTCAAAGAACACTGTCTCCAGACAGAAGAATTATTTCTAGTTTCCTATTTAAGGATAGGAAACTATGTCTTTCGTTAGGTCCCTTGTCCCTTTGAATTTTTTCACCTCTAACACAAAGATTACACCAAAGGTCTCATGGGCTTTAAAGGAGAAATCAACTCCCATACCGGGAACTGTTAGCCTTCCTTATTCAACTAACTGTAAAAACTATCTGTGTGTTTTGAAGTTTCACCTGAGGATATAAAGATATTAAAACACCATGAACCCAGCTTTAAAAAATTTGAATAATGTTGTTTATCTACAACTGAGATTAGGCCAGCAATCCTAAGAGAGGGAAGGACATTTCATAAAACTCAAAGGGTGCCTGAAGGGTTCAAGCAAACTCTGGTTTAATTCTTTCTTTGGAGGTTCAGTATTAGTTCAGTTGCTCAGTCATGTCTGACTCTTTGCAACCCCATGAACTGCAGCACGCCAGGCCTCCCTGTCCATCACCAACTCCTGGAGTCCACCCAAACCCATGTCTATTGAGTCGGTGATGCCATCCAACCATCTTATCCTCTGTCATCCCCTTCTCCTCCTGCCCTCAATCTTTCCCAGCATCAGGGTCTTTTCAAATGAGTCAGCTCTTTGCATCAGGTGGCCAAAGTATTGGAGTTTCTGCTTCAACATCAGTCCTTCCAGTGAACACCCAGGACTGATCTCCTTTAGGATGGACTGGTTGGATCTCCTTGCAGTCCAAGGGACTCTCAAGAGTCCTCTCCAATACCACAGTTCAAAAGCATCAATTCTTTGGCACTCAGCTTTCTTTATAGTCCACTCTCACATCCATACATGACTACTGGAAAAACCATAGCCTTGACTAGACGGACCTTTGTTGACAAAGTAATGTCTCTGCTTTTCAATATGCTGTCTACCGGTTGGTCATAACTTTCCTTCCAAGGAGTAAGCGTCTTTTAATTTCATGGCTGCAATCACCACCTGCAGTGATTTTGGAGCCCAGAAAAATAAAGTCAGCCACTGTTTCCCCATTTATTTGCCATGAAATGATGGGACCAGATGCCATGATCTTCGTTTTCTGAATGTTGAGCTTTAAGCCAACTTTTTCACTCTCCTCTTTCACTTTCATCAAGAGGCTCTTAAGTTCTTCACTTTCTGCCATAAGGGTGGTGTCACCTACATTTCTGAGGTTATTAATATTCCTCCCGGCAATCTTGATTCCAGCTTGTGCTTCCTCCAGCCTAGCGTTTCTCATGATGTGCTCTGCATATAAGTTAAATAAGCAGGGTGACAATATACAGCCTTGACATACTCCTTTAGCTAGTTGTTAACTAATTGAAAAAGTGAAAGTGTTAGTCGCTCAGTCGTGTCCGACTCTTTGGGACTCCATGGACCGTACCCCACCAGGCTCCTCAGTCCATGGAATTCTCCAGGCCAGAATACTGGAGTGGTTGCCATTTCCTTCTCCGTGGAATCTTACCACCTGGATTCAACCCAGGTGTACCTGCATGCCCACCACCCCGGCCCCCGCCTTTTTTAATCAGATCAGTACGACTCAACCCTTCCCAATTGGCACCCAGCTCTCTCCTGCCAGGTCTACAGAGAGCTCCACCAGTTTGCGGGCCGGAGGCAGCGCCTCCTCCAACCTCTTAAGGGGCGCCCGCCCAGGCCAGCCGCACCTGGACGCAACGCGGGTGGAGCTGGGACACTCTGGAGGCGTGACGTAGCGGTCATTTACGGCTGCTGATTGGTGGGCGGGGAAGGAGGGGCGGGTCACGTCGCCGGAACTGACGCATGCCGGAACCCGCTCTCTGCAGAGCAACCTGGGCTGCGCGTTTCGAAGTTGATGCCCCCGTGGTTTTGCACATCTCTGTGCAGTTGACAGCGGATTCACTCCTCACGATTCCCCGCTCACCCCGCGCCACGTGATTGGCATTGCCTCGCAGTGGTGTCCGTGAGCGTCGCTGAAGAAGTCCCGGGACGGGTTCGGTGGAGGTGAAGCCGCTCCAAGCTGGTCCAGCTCTAGAAGGCGTGGAAGTTCCTCCGCGTTTACTTTAACTGGGCGTGAGCCTCTCTCTTTTCTTTGGCATCGGATGGTCCTGGCACGTCGTGGGTGGTGTTCATTGCCCAGACGTTCATTGCAATTTGGACAGAGAAAAACCACCGTTTTCTGTCATTTCTCCTAGAGTAGAACTCAAGCAGTAGGAAAATGTCTGTTTTCCCTAAAATATCTTTGAGACTTGAAGTTGAAAACTATCTTAAAGCGGGCTTTATGAATAAGGAGGTAGGTCAGATAAATATATTAGGTGCTGTTTTCAGACATTCCAATATTTACACACTAGAGGGATAGGAAAAAAACCTAAAAGGCAATTAAATGTTTACAGCTGTTGTTTCTTATTACTAGCCTTTCCCAATGCATTAATATAATATGCTGATGTCTTTCTGCAGGTATGTAATGAATCCTTCCTGAGCTAAGAGATGTATGGAGTGTATTTTTTTTTTTTAAACATCTCAGAATGGGAAAGGAAGGAGGAGGAAAAGAGCTGTTGTGTGCCTGGAGACAGGTGTCGGGGACTGAAGGGGTTACAGGGGTGAGCAAGCAAAGATCCGTGTCCTCTGAGAATTATACGTCCTATAGGGAAGAAACACCTGTGTTCTTACAGCGCCTGCTCCGTACTCAGGTGGAAGGTATACTGTCATTCAGCGAGTGCTTGTTAAATGCCACTGGTTGTGCTAGGTGGTTTGCAGACCTTTAACTTGTGTGTGTGCTCAGTCATGTCCAACTCTTTGGGACCTCATTGACTGCAGCCTACCAGTCTCCTCTGTCCAGGCAAAAATACTGAAATGGATTGCCGTTTCCTACTCCAGAGGATCTTCCCAACCCAGGGGTTGAACCCACATCTTCTGCAGCTCTTTGCATTGGCAGGTGAATTCTTTACCGCTGAGCCACCTGGGAAACTCTACATCCTAATCTTAGCAGTCTTTTTTTGATATATATTTCATCCCCATTTTTACAGGTGAGAGAGCTGAGGGTCCAAAGAGTTGTGTTCCTGAATCAAATCTACATTGCTGTCATGGTCCTAATGTTGAAATCTGAAGGGAAAGAGCTTAGGTGTTAGTACAGTGGGAAAAGGAATCGATTTGGAACCCCAAGCCCCGTGGTTTGCATCTCAGTACGTTTTTACATCTCTGAAACTTGCTTTCCTCATCTGTGAAGTTGGAGGACATTTAACAGCACTAAATTTTCAGGGTTAAGGTATTAGTCATAAGGGTGAGCACCTGGCATTGTAGGTCCTCAACAAGTGTTCCTTCTGCGTGCTGCTGGCAGCCTTGAGCACAGAAGTCCTCAGTGAATGTTGATTGATTGCCAGGCTCATGCTCTCTGCCTTACCATCCTGCTTGTAGGCAACTTTGTATTTTCCAAATATTTGGTGTTGTATTCAAAGTAAAGCTGCACAAATGTTAATCATTTTCAAAGATGTTGGTGAAGCCATGACTTCTAGGTTAGATTTCTATGTTTTTATTCCCAAAGATTATGTTAAAGAGCATCACAGTATGGAAAGATAAAATATTCTCCTTTTTCTCTAAATATTTTATTTATTTGGCTGCTTTGGGTCTTAGCTGCAGCATTTGGGTCTTTTAGTTGCAGCATGTGGAATCTAGTTTCCAGACTAGGTATTGAACCCAGGCCCCCTGCATTGGGAGCTCAAACTCTTACCTATTGGACCACCAGGGAAGTCCCTGAGGAAATATCTTCTTGATTCCAAAGAACTTTAGGGAGGGTGTTAAGAGAAATAGAGGCAGTTTTCTCCCCCCAGAATTTTTGAAATGATTAACATTGTTTTATAAAAGAAGATTCAAATGTCTTTGACACACCAGTTCTTTTTCAAACATACTAACAGGATTTTACAAAAAGAAAAACTATCCCTATGTAATAAGTATCGAAAGTAGTGAAATATTCGGTTAAAAAAACATAAACACTGAGAAAGTGCTAATATTTTTAGGTTAGTGGATTATTAGGCTGGCAAGTGGTTTATGAAGATTCTGTGAGGCAGGGGATAGTCAAAGATGACAAAAAGTGGTGAAATACATGTCTTGAAGGCTTCAGTTAATTACAAGGAAACTTGGTCATTTGAGTCTTCATAACTCTTATTTCTGACAGGTATCTTGCTGGGTTTTTTTAGACAGTATCTGCTTATTACTTTTAATAATAACGTGCATGTTTGTTCAGTCATGTCTTGACTTTTTGTGACTCCATGGACTGTAGCCCACCAGGCTCCTCTGTCCATGGGATTCTCCAGGCAAGAATACTGGAGTGGGTTACCATTTCCTTCTGCAGGGGATCTTCCCAACCCAGGGATCAAACCTGCATCTCCTGTGTCTATTGCATTGGGAGGCGGATTCTTTACCACTACGCCACCTGGGAAGCCTAACATGTAGTATTACCATATTAAAAAAACTGATGTTGTGGGAGATTGTTGGGTGACAGTATCAGGTGTTACATTTTCTTAAAATACTGTTTACTGTTTTAAAAGGTTGCTAGCCAATTCGCTCTAGGATATGAGGTTAGCAGGGAACTAATTCTACAGAAGTGATGTAACAGTTAATATTTGTATAAATAAGTAGAATGAAATCCTGAATTTGTGTGAATAAATGTAGCAGATATGTTCAAAATGTTAATAATGCTTTGAGGTTGAGGTAGTGATTTTCTAATCCCTTTTCATCAGGTGTTTCAGTAGGTGTTTATTAGCATAACCCTGTGAAAAATCACCATAACCTTAGTGTTCTCAACATGTAAACAGAAAAGTGAAATGGAGCGTGATTGTGGAATGATGTTTCATCAGTTGGAACAAATGTATATGCATATATCTTAATATTTTTAATTTGTATTATGAAAGTGAAACAGTAACTTGTTCTTTTCTTCTTTTCAGATTCTGTCGGCTTTAGGTAAACAAGAAGCAGAAAGGAGGTTTGAAACTCTGTTACATAACTTGTCTCACCCTCCGTCATTCACCACGGTCAGAGTAAATACGCATCTAGCCTCAGTACAACATGTGAAAAATCTGTTATTTGATGAGCTTCAGAAGGTTGGTGCAGATTTTTGTCGTTATGTGCAGAAGGAGATTTCTCCAGCTTACGCCATGTTGCTCCTAACATCCTGTGAACGAAGCACTATAACAAGTTTACAAATAAGGAAATTGAGGATCACGAATGTTGTTTGAGGTTATATGGTGCGTGCTAATGCTAGAACTTGAACATAATACTTGTGATTCTGAATTTATTTAGTAACTGGATATGTTACTCAACCCCTCCGGGCCTCTCTTGTTTCGCTATCTTCATCCTTAAAATGCTGAGAGGTCTGTTCTAACCCAAAAAGTTTGTGCTGTGGTTGTAAGCAGCTTATAACGATCACGAGGGCAGATCATAAGCTGAAGTGAGCCCAGAGGTCAGGCGGTGCCTACTGATTACCTGTACAATTGTATTTTTAATTTTAATATAATAACAATATAATTTATTGGGGTACAGTTGCTTTATAGTGTTGTGTTTGTTTCTTCTGTACAGCGAAATGAATCGGCCATGCATATACATATATCCCCTCTTCCTTGGGTTTCCTTCCCGTTTAGGTCATCAAAGAGCATTGGGTAGAGTTCCCTGTGCTGTACAGTAGGTTCTCATCAGTTATCTATTTTATACATCATATCAGTAACGTATGTATGTCTATCCCAGTCTCCCAGTTCCTCCCACTTTCCCCCTTGGTGTCCATACGTTTGTTCTCTACGTCTGTGTCTGTTTCTGGTTTGCAAATAGTTTCATCTGTACCATTTTTCTGGATTCCACATTTATGTGTAATTACATGGTATTTTCCTGCTTCTGACTTATTTCACTCTGTATGATAGTCTCTAGGTCCATCCACATCTCTGCAAATGATAGTTTCTTTGCTAATTAAATATAATTTAATAAAAGGAAATTAAATAGCATAAAGAATGTATTTAAAAATAAGATAATGCAGACTTTTTTGGTTCAACTAATAAAATAGTTTTCATATAATACTCATTTTCTCTAAGTGACAACGGATTGTAAAATGCATAAGAGGTCTGTTCTAACCCAAATTGTTAAAGTTTCAAATAGATAATATTTGAATTTTCTTGTTTATATTGTCTTAATTGCTTTCAAAATTTGTACATTTTGTAAGTGGAATAAGTCAGAGAAAGACAAATACTACATGATATCACTTATATGTGGAGTCCGAAAAAATACAACAAATTAGTGAATATAACAGAAAAGAAACAGAGTCACAGATAGAACAACTAGAGGTCACCAGCGGAGGCAGGCTCTGTAGGGGTGGGGGAGGTAAGTTAGGTGTAAGATATGCCCAAGGATGTACTGTATAACACAGAGTATAATTAATATTTTACAGTAAGTGTAAGTGAAAAATAACCTTTGAAAATTATTTTAAAAAAATACCAGAAAGAAAACCCCAGAGCTGTGCATTGTGTGTTTCATACACTGTGCACTGAGATTTGCCCCCCAGGAAATGTAAGGTGGAGGAAAACAAGGTGCCTGACGCGGGGCAGTTTTAGTTATTCCGTTTTGCAGTTGTTATTACATCCTTCTAACAAATGACCACAGAAGGGTGTCAGCAGGCCTATTTCTACCTAAGTACCTAAATGAAAAGGAAAGAGATAAGCATAGTTAAAAGACTCCCGTTTGTATATCATAGTAGGCTGTGTTGTCAGTTTCCTCTGGATAGAACGTTCCGAAATTTTCAGAGCATCTTCACTGGTATTGATTCTTTTTATTTTATTGAAGTGTTGTCTGTGCTGTGCAGCAGAGTGACTCAGTTATATATATATACGCACACGCATAATCTTTTTCACTTGCTTTTGTTACAGTTTATCACAGGATGTTGAATATAGTTCCCTGTGCTATACATTACGGCCTTGTTGTTTGATTCATTTGTTTTTTGTCTTTAATATCACCACATCAGTGAAATGTTTATCATACTGTCTTTAAGAACAGTTCTGTAAACTTCAAGTTGTGAGGAGATGACCATGATGTAAGAAGAATCAGCTATAGTTTCTGTCTGTATGAAACCAGAACTTAGTATAATAATTATGTAAAACTTGGAGAAAGGTTATTCTGAATTTTAATGAGTGATAATTTTATTGACCGTATGAGGCATACAGTGTGAACAGTTCCTCTAAGCAGCTAAGATTATTACTTTTATATAGCCATGTGTATAGATTTTCAGCTTGAATAAAGGAAGCTGTTCTGTGCAAAACTCAGGCAGATCCAGGTGGTTTTCTTTTCTCGAAAATTATTCCTAGAGCTTAGATAACCTAGGATCCCAGTCTGATAGAAAGAAAGCTCAGGTGTTGTGTCTAAAACAAGGCAGATGAAATCATTCTGGGCTTTGAGTCCCTTTCTGTAAAGGTTGAGATGAGACTGAGAAAGTGGGGCTGTGGGCAGTAAGTAAGGACCTGGTGGTTGAGTCTTGCCTCTTGCTACCAGGAAAGGGGACTCAAAGGAGGTTTTAGATCACAGATGTTCGCTTTCCATGTCCCAAAGCTCACATGTATCCCGAAGGCATATCCTGAATGTTATACAAGCGGGTGCTTTGTCTCCAGATTTCTCTGGGTCACATATTGAAATTTCATCTTTTAAAATTTCATTTGACTAGTGAGGATGTGGAGAAGCTGGAACCTGTCTCCACTGGTGGGAAAGTCAAGTGGTCTGGCATCTTTGGAAAAGTCTGTGGTCTCTTAAAAAGCTAAACATAAACTTACTGTACAACCCAGCAATTCCACTCCTATATCTATCCAAGAGAAGTGGAAACATATGTCCATGCAGAGACTTGGACATGAATATTTTTAGCAGCATTGTTTGTAATAACCAAAAGAGGGAGACTGTCCAAATGTTCATTGACTGGTGAATAGAAAAACAAAACATGGTTAAGTTCACAGCATGGAACGGAACTCAGCAATGAAGGTGATGAACTAATACATGCTACCACGTGGGTGAACCTCAGAAACACCTCAGTGAGTGCAAGAAGCCAGGCACAAGACCCCCTGTAGTATGTGATCCTATTTGTATGAAATGTCTAGAAAAGGCAGCTTCTAGAGAAAGAAGTAGGTTAGTGGTTGCCTGGGGTTGTGGCTCGAACAGGGATTGACTGCAGATGGACGTGAAAAATCTGTGTGTGGTGATGGATAGGACCTAAAACTGAATTCTAGTGATGGTTGCACAATTCCATAAATTTACTAAAAAAAAAAAATCATTGAATTGTGCATTTCATATGGATATATTTTATGGTATGTAAAGTAAACCTCAATAAGGCTGTTTTAAAAAGGGCACAGGGTAGAAACAAACAGAAAAAGAGGCCTGTGGTATGTTTGGTTAAAAAAGTGTGTGGTATTTTTATGAAAGTTAGGCACACGTGGTTTTATGAAAGTTTTACTTCTGTATTGTTTTAATATCTGCTAGAAAAGGAGAGAAGGAAAATCTTGGCCCGAGCAGGGTTGATCTCTGTGTAGAATATCTCTGTCGTGTGGAGAGAGTGTAGTGCTTCCGAAGCAAAACAAAAACAAATGACAAAATTCCTTATCTTCTCCTTGCAAGGATCATAGTCTAGACACTGTAAGGCAGCAGTCCCCAACCTTTTTGGCACCAGGGTCTGGTTTTTCCAGTCTCCCAGTTGAAGACAGTTTTTCCGTGGACCAAGGGAGGGGGATGGTTTTGGAATGATTCGAGTGCATTACATTTATTATGCACTGTATTTCTATTATTGTTTCATCAGCTCCACCTCAGATCATCCTGGAGGTTGGGCACTCCTGCTAGGGTATCAGACAATGAGAGAACACGAGGAAGAGAGGGGGAAAAACACAGAGGTTTGTTTGAATGAGTTCACCCTCAAGATGTCTTCCTATGCTTTTGGGTATGGTTAGTTCAAAATTCCCTTTGCTCAGAGGAAGCAGAACTCAGAAGAGCTGTTGACTTGGTAGAAATACAGTCTGATTTACAAAATCTGAGGAATTTTTGTTCTCTTTCCTTTCCAACTTAGAAATAGGTTGATTTTGGGTTTTCGATAGCTAGTGTATTGATACTACAGTGCAGCACAAGTATCTGTTATTGTTACTGCTTTGGTGCAGTATGTGAAGATGTATGAGTCTAATCAGTGGCATGCACAGCAGAGACTTGTTTTCCAGTATTTGTGTGTGGCCCTCTGATAGACACAGAGTCCTTGCTCTCCATTCCCCTCTTTTATGGGGAGTGTCCAGTTGTCTTCTGTCTGTAGCCATGGTGTGCTGGTACATACCAAACAACCCCCTTTCTAGGAAAAATAATGCTGGTTTGTAGTGTTTGCTGTTTTTTGTGGTGTAAATGCTCCCACTCTGGTCAGTTTCAAGCTGCCAGCATGACTATTGACTTGGCAAGAGATGCACAGTGTTGGCTCCCATGAGACTGCTGCTGCTGCTAAGTCGCTTCAGTTGTGTCTGACTCTGTGTGACCCTGTAGATGGCAGCCCACCAGGCTCCTCTGTCCCTGGGATTCTCCAGGCAAGAATACTGGAGTGGGTTGTCATTTTCTTCTCCCATGCATGCATGCTAAGTCACTTCAGTCGTGTCCGACTCTGTGCGACCCTATGGACAGCAGCCCACCAGGCTCCTCTGTCCACAGGATTCTCCAGGCAAGAATACTGGAGTGGGTTGTCATTTTCTTCTCCCATGCATGCATGCTAAGTCACTTCAGTCGTGTCCGACTCTGTGCGACCCTATGGACAGCAGCCCACCAGGCTCCTCTGTCCACAGGATTCTCTAGGCAAGAATACTGGAGTGGGTTGCCATTTCCTTCTCCATACCCATGAGACTGGGAGTTGGCCTTAGCATCTATGCTGCTGGCCCTGCACCTGTTTCTAGTCTGAAGGCCAAGTATGGTGGAGGATACTGAATATATTCAGCCTTTGCCAGGAAGCATCATCAAAACTGACGTGGCAGGACTTCCCTAGTGGTCCAGTGGTTAAGACTCTGTGCTTCCACTACAGGGGGCACGGGTTCAATCCCTGGTAGGGGAACTAAAATCTCACATGCCACGGTGTAACCAAAAACAGACAGACAAGCAAACAAAAAACTGACATGGCATTCAGTGTTGATAATATGTAATACACAGCATTTAAAAATCTCAGTCTTTAATGTCCTATTCATGCAACTCTATACTGGATATGTGTTTTCAAAGTAGGTCACTTAAGGTCAACATGGTTTGTGTTTACAGAGTCAAACTAAACAAAATTGTGCCTTTCACTTGTAAAGAAGTCAAGAAACTTGAGAATCAAATTATAGAGAAAATGTTGTTTTGAAGTCTTTGTTTTTTTTTTTTTTTTTTGTAGTATCCCATGGAAAAAAATGAAAATAATCCTAAATCAAACTTTATGCTCTGTTAGGTAATAATAATGAAAAGCTCTGTAATTTGAAATTTACCCAGTGTGTTGATTGCTTTGTAATCCTCTGTGTTTATTTTCAACAGCAGTTTAATGGATTAAGTTTTCCTGTTCTTCAACATCCAGATCTTCAGGATGTCTTACTTATTCCTGTTATTGGACCTAGGTTTGTAACTATTTCATTTTCAAATTGTATTCTTATAAATAAAAATTTGTCACAGGTTCTTTTTTGTGCTGTTTGGTGATAGTACTAAGTTTCTCTATTAGTAACTTTATTTAGATAGGAATTCACAAACTTGATAAATGCTGACTAGATTGTCTGTCATGGAAAATACTACAAAAGAACACTGGGAATGGACTCTGCTATCTTGAGAGGAATGCATATTAGTTCCATTTAGTGGTGATTGATTTTTTTCATTCTGTAAGACATTTGTTTACTTGCATATCATAAGAGATTCCACTGCTGAATTAAAAATTTTTGGAGCTACAACAGAAATACAAAGCAACAGTGTTTCTTATTTTCATAACTGATATATTTGTAAAATTTTATTAATTCACGATGATGTTAAATTACTGTATTCTCTGAGTAGAACGGGCTACCATGGTAGCTCAGCTGGTAAAGAATCCTCCTGCGGTAGACCCCAGTTCTATCCCTGGGTCGAGAAGATCCCCTGGAGAAGGGATAGGCTACCTACTCCAGTATTCTTGGGCTTCCCTGGTGGCTCAGACCGTGAAGAATCGGCCTGCAATGCGGGAGACCTGGGTTTGATCCCTTGGTTCGGAAGAACCCCTGGAGAAGGGAATGGCAACCCACTCCAGTATTCTTGCCTGGAGAATCTCCATGGACATAGGAGCCTTGCGGGCTAAAGTCCATGGGGTCGCGAAGAGTTGGACACGACTGAGCAACTAAGCACAGCTAAATAGAAGAGATACTGTGTTTGGAAGGCATGTGTTTAAAAAAGGAAAAAAAAAATAATAGGCTTTTATATTATAATGGGAATTCTGTTCCCAAAGAGCATTTTAAAATCCCTAATTGTGATAAAAAAATTTTAATACCCCTAAGAGTAGTAATAAACACAAAAATGTTCATTTTGTTAAAGCTTTAAAGTATTGATAATTTAGTGGTCAACAGTAGAGCAATGGTTTTTGGTTTATCCATTCAGTGGAATATTATACAGCCTTTAATGTTGGAGAATTATATGTACAAATAAATGATGATCTTTACAATTAATGAAATACCCAAAGCATATACTATGTAGGATAATCACATTTCTTTTGCAATTAAATATTACAGATTTATGTATATTTATTTATACACAGAAAAAAGCCTGGAGGGTATAATATACCCAACTGTTAACAGGGATTAATTCTGAGTGCTTAACTCTGAGGACGTTGGGAAAAACTAGGTAAGAATAGCAATGGCACCCCACTTGCCTGGAAAATCCCATGGACGGAGGAGCCTGGTAGGCTGCAGTCCATGGGGTAGGCTGCAGTCCATGGGGTCGCTAAGAGTTGGACATGACTGAGCGACTTCACTTTCACTTTTTACTTTCATGCATTGGAGAAGGAAATGGCAACCCACTCCGGTGTTCTTGCCTGGAGAATCCCAGGGACCGGGGAGCCTGGTGGGCTGCCATCTATGGGGTCGCACAGAGTCGGACACGACTGAAGTGACTTAGCGGCAGCAGGTAAGAAGAGGCTCTAATTGTAACATTTCTGGTTTATTTTATTTTTCTGTAAACACGTATTACTTTTGCAGTTAAAAATTGAGTCTGTAAACTCCTTATTGTATATTTTTGTTAAGAGGAACATTGCATTAGTGAATGGAGGAGTCTTAAGTGTGCTGAGTTTTGCTAAATTCATACAACTATATAGTCAGGACTCACTCCCATCAAGATATACACCATTTCCATCACCAGAAAATTCTCTGCATTCTGCCCCTCATACTAGGTAACCACTGTTCTGATTTCTCTCATTCCTATTTACTTTTAAACCAACTAGTTACTATAGTTGATCAGTCACAGGTCTTCTGAGATCTGCGATTCATTTTGGAATACACTGGACGTCATTCCACGATGCCCATAGTTTTCCATAATCTGTGTAACTCTATTTCATTCTTCTTACTGGCTTCATAGTAATCCTTTCATCCTATTCTTTGTAGTGAGTAAGCTACTCATTAAAACATTAGTGAACTGTGTAACACAGACGGTGAGTTACAGGAAAGCACTAAGAAATCTTTTAGGATTGTGGATTCATATACCTACCTTTGATTTCTGAAAGGAGCATGTCAGCTGTTTTTTGTCTTTTAAATTCATCACCAGTTTTATTAGGTATCTTTTGACTTTCTACTATGAAAAATGAAGAAATTCTTATAGCTGCCCTAAAACTTCCACCAACCAGTTTTTATTTACTGTTAGTTTTTTTTTTTTTAACATTATAAAGCTTTGTAACATTTTTTATTCAATTCAGGTGAATGCAGTATTTGACTTGCAATAACAGTAGTTTATTTCTGAGTTCGTTATCTTGACTGATTGGATATTGTCATTTAGCATAGGGGTCCCCAACCTTCTGGATCTAATGCCTGCTGATCTGAGGCGAAACTGATGTAATAATAATAGAAATAAAGTTCACAATAAAAGTAATGCATTTGAATCATCCCCAAACCATCGACACCTCCCCCCCCCCGGCCCGGCCATGGACGAGTTATCTCCATGAAGCCAGTCCCTGGTGCTAAGAAGGTTGGGGACCCCTGATTTAGCAGGTCTGCAGCACCTGCTTCTCTTCTCCCAGGTACGTTTCTTGTATCCTCTCTTTACATTCTCACTTGAGAATTGCTTGTTGCCTTTATATTTATTTTAAATATTTATTTATGGCTGCGTTGGGTCGTAGTTGTGTCACACAGGCTTCTCTCTAGTTGTAGCACCTGCGTCTCAGAGTGCGTGGGTTCAGTATTTGTGATTCACAGGTTTAGTTGTCCCACATCATGTGGAATCTTAGTTTTTCGACCAGGGATTGAACCTGTGTCACCTGCATTGCAAAGTGGATTCCTAACCACTGACTGAACTACATGGGAAGTCTTTTTGTTTTTGCCTTTATGTGTAAGTAAGAACTTGGTTCTTAAACCAACTAGTTACTATAGTTGATCAGTCACAGGTCTTCTGAGATCTGCGATTCATTTTGGAATACACTGGACGTCATTCCACGATGCCCATAGTTTTCCATAATCTATGTAACTCTATTTCATTCTTCTTACTGGCTTCATAATAATCCTTTCATCCTATTCTTTGTAGTGAGTAAGCTACTCATTAAAACATTAGTGAACTGTGTAACACAGATGGTGAGTTACAGGAAAGCACTGAGAAATCTATATGTAGTCGTTTCAGGTCACATGTTATTTCCCTTAGAACTGTGTAGACACTGCTTCCACAATCTTGTGGCCTCATGTGTTGCTGTGAAAAAAATCTGAGGCCAAAAATATTTTCCCTTTTGCAACAAAGTCTTGATCTTTCACTTGGAGATCTATGAGACTCTTAGGCATTGGACTGTAGAAACTTGGCTGGGGGATCCCTTGATTTTGGTTATTCTCTTAATTTTGATTGAAACACAGTGGGAATTTTCAATGATAAGTCTTCTGGTAGTTTTTTGAAGATTTTTCCATTACATACCTTTGCCTTCTGTGTTAGGAGGACACTAATACTCTGTATGTTGGATTTCCAGTGAGAATATTCCCCATGTTGGGCTCTCCTAGACAGCCCAGGGTCAGTAATGAGCTGGAAGCACTCCCCAAAACTCAGCATCTAGTCAAGGATTTATTGGCAAGGATTTATTGCACGAAAGGGGTACAAAAACCATGCCAGCAAAGGGAAAAGGTGTATGGGGTAGAGTCAGGAGGAAACCAGGCATGAGCTTCCAAAAAGTTGCTCCCCATGGAGTTAACCAGGATGGGCTTCATTCTTTCAGCAGTCAGTTTTGACGTGAGTAAAACTGTTTGTGAGGGCAGCCCATTAGAGCCTCATCACCCAAGGTTTCAGTTGGCAGGCCCCCTCTGCCTGGCATGTGCCAAATTCCAGACTCCCAAAAGGAAAGCAGGTGTTCCGAATGACCACACTGCTCGTACAAACAGTAGCTGACTGTTATTAGAGCTGGTTTTATATCAGTGCTGGGAACTGTTTCCCAGTCAAGTTTTCAGATGCCAGCCAAGGGCCACCTTCTAAGCAGGCTTCTTTCAGAATAGCTGTCTCAAGTCTGTTTCCCAGTCAAGTTTTCAGATGCCAGCCAAGGGCCACCTTCTAAGTAGGCTTCTTTCAGAATAGCTGTCTCAAATCTATTACGTTAGCTCTTTAATTTCAGGAGATTTACGATCCTTTACTTGCTGAGCTAAGCTAGTTTGCTTTTCTTCTTTTTTATCTTGTTGTTGTTCTCTCTTTTTAAAGGTTCTTTTTAGTTTCTTTGGCTTTTTTTTAGGCTTCCCTGGTGACTCAGATGGTAAAGAATGTGCCTGCAATGCAGGAGACCTGGGTTTGATCCCTGGGTTGGGAAGATCCCCTGGAGAAGGGAATGGCAACCCACTCCAGTATTCTTGCCTGGAGAATCCCATGGACTGAGAAGCCTGGCGGGCTATAGTCCACAGGGTCGCGAAGAATCAGACATGACTGAGTGACTAACACACAACCCATTTTCTTTGAAACTATAGAGAGGTTATTTGAGATTTTGCTCTTTTTTGGTCTGTACAATTTGTTTTGCCTTTGGTTTATTATAGCTTTGTTTAATGCTACACACATCCCTTGGTGTTCATGGGCGATTGGACCCCCTCCCCCCCAACAAATACCAATATCCACAGTTGCTCAAGTCTTATATAAAATGGTATAGTATTTGCATATAACTTATGCACATCCTTAGCATACTTTAAATAATTTCTAGATTACTTGCAATACCTAATACTATGTGAACAGCAAATTCAAGTTTTGCCTTCTGGAACTTTCTGGAATTAAATTTTTTTTTTCCTGTCTGTGACTAGTTGAATCCACAGATGCAGAACCTGAGGGAGGGCCATCTGTACCTATGCATCTGTCCCACGTTGAATGAATACGCGAATGAAAACATTTACATAGAGTCACCTGGTCTGCACTTTGGGTCAAGCGTGTAACCGGATAACTCATCAGATGTGTTTTCTGAAAACACTTTCTCCACATCTTTTCTAGTGGCTTATCTCTAGTTCTGGTGAGCTGAGCTGATGAAGGCTTTGCTGTGAGGGTCGGGGGAGGGGGGTCTAGCTCATAGCTGTCTCGTTGGGGCTTTAACTTTTGGTTATGCTTAGTGAGCTCAGGGGAGGAGTCACAGCATTGATGGCACTTTGCTTTCTTCCCTTCACTTCAGGAGAGTTGATCCAGGTTTGTTAGAGAAAACTTGTCTGCTTGTGCCACTTCTGCCAGTCCACTTCCTCTTGCGGCTTTATCCGTAGGGAATGGGACTGACATGACATACGCAGACCTTGCTTTTTTCTGCCTGACCTTTGGTCCTGTTTCTGAGTAATGAATAATTGTTTGGGTATCCAAGAGCCTTTCCTTTTCAGAAACAGTCATACCCTATTGAGGAATTGGATTTGATCCAGCTTTCATTGTGTCAGCTAATTACTCTTCACTTGCATCTTAGCTGCTGCTTAGATTTCTTGCAAATGGAATTTTCTTTCAAATTTTTCTTCCCCCATTTTTGTGAGCTTTAGAAAAAGGAATATATGTGTACTTTTACTTGTTGACAAATTTTTTTTACTAGAAGCTCAACATTTCACAGAGATTTAGGATATCAAAATGTAGGTTAAACTATTTAAAGAGAGAACAATTCAAAAAGTAAATCTCACCATAAAATTCAGGTTCCTTCATTTTATTTAACATGATATTTAATTTACTGAGCAAATATATGTATATATATAATAATTTTTTTAAGTTTTTAAATTTATTTCAGTATTGCTTCTGTTTTTTTTTAATGTTTTGATTTTTCAGCACCAAGGCATCTGGGATCTTAGCTTTCCAACCAGGGATCAGACTTGTACCCCCTGCATTGGAAGGTGAAGTCCTAAGCACTGGACTGCCAGGAAAGTCTTGATCAAATATATTTTAATGTTAGGAAGGTTTTACCAATGGTAATTAGATTGAAGTAAAGTGGTACTGCTGAAGTTGATGGTATCAATGTCAACTATATTGAAAAACTTAAGAGAGAAAATTGAATGCCAGTCTTCTCTTGATCCAAAGTATTTTTCATTTTTTTAATTGAAATATAGTTGACTTACGGTGGGATGTTAGTTTCAGGTGTATAGCAGAGTACTTCAGTTATATATTCCTTTTCAGATTCTTTTCCCTTAAAGGTTTTTACAAAATATTTGGTTTAGTTCCCTGTGCTATACAATAGGTCCTTGTTGATTATTTATATTATATATATAAGTGTGTCTATGTTAATCCCAAACTCCTAATTTATCCCCCCATATAAGAGTATCTTTTTAAAATGTTTATTGTTGTATAGTTGATTTACAATGTTGTGTTAGTTTCTGCTGTACTGGACAGTGAATCAGTTATACATACACATATATTCACTCTTTTTTTAGATTTTTTTCCATTTCGGTCGTTACACAGTATTGGGTAGAGTTCCCTGTGCTACAGAGTAGGTCCTTATTATTAATAGTTATCTCTTTAACTTATAATAGTGTGTATATGACGGTCCCACTCTCCTGATTTATCCCTCTCTTGCAGTAGCCATAAGTTTGTTTTCTGCATCCATACAAGAGTATTTTAAACACCGTACCCCAACCATTTTTTAAAGACTGCATTTAAATCAGTGGAATTTTTTAGGCCAATATTCAATTTGTAATTTTTAAGAATCTCTTTATATTGTCTGTTGGTATTCTTTCCTTTTAGATAAAAATCTATTTCTAGCAGGTCAGAAAATTAACTTTCCCTAATAATTGAGTGTATAATTCAGTAGCAGAAATACCTTGAGATACAAATGAGATTGAGTTGGCCTTTCTCTTCCAGCCGTTCCATTTCCGTTTCTCATAGTTGCCTTGCTACCAGCGTTAGCACTTTGGTTTTCAATGACTGTTGTATGTATGAAATCATAGGGTGAATACAATGGGATATTCATGTAATTGCTCAAAGACTGCTTGGTTCAATTGGTTGACATGCAAATGAGATTTCATGATCGTGTGATATCTCAAAATTATATTCTGCAAATGAGATATCAGATTCAGTTCAGTTCAGCTGCTCAGTCGTGTCCGACTCTTTGTGACCCCATGACCTGCAGCACGCCAGGCCTCCCTATCTATCACCAACTCCCAGAGTGCACCCAACCATGTCCATCGAGTCAGTGATGCTGTCCAACCATCTCATCCTCTGTCATCCCCTTCTCCTCCTGCCCTCAATCTTTCCCAGCATCAGGGTCTTTTCAAATGAGTCGGCTCTTCGCATCATCAGGTAGCCAAAGTATTGGAGTTTCCGCTTCAACATCAGTCCTTCCAATGAACACCCAGGACTGATCTTTAGGATGGACCGGTTGGATCTCCTTGCAGTCCAAGGGACTCTCGAGAGTCTTCTCCAACACCACAGTTCAAAAGCATCAGTACTTCGGCACTGAGCTTTCCTGACAGTCCAACTCTCACATCCATACACGACCACTGGAAAAACCACAGCCTTGACTAGATGGACCTCTGTTGACAAAGTAATGTCTCTGCTTTTTAATATGCTGTCTAGGTTGGTCATAACTTAACTTCCAAGGAGTAAGTGTCTTTTAATTTCGTGGTTGCAATCACCATCTGCAGTGATTTTGGAGCCCAGAAAAATAAAGTCTGACACTGTTTCCACTGTTTCCCCATCTATTTGCCATGAAGTGATGGGACTGGATGCCATGATCTTAGTTTTCTGAATGTTGAGCTTTAAGCCAACTTTTTCACTCTCCTCTTTCACTCTCATCAAGAGGCTCTTTAGTTCTTCACTTTCTGCCATAAGGGTAGTGTCATCTGCATATCTGAGGTTATTGATATTTCTCCCAGCAATCTTGATTCCAGCTTGTGCTTCCTCCAGCCCATCGTTTCTCATGATGTACTCTGCATAAAAGTTAAATAAGCAGGGTGACAATATACAGCCTTGACTTACTCCTTTTCCTATTTGGAATCATTCTGTTGTTCCATGTCCAGTTCTAAGTGTTGCTTCCTGACCTGTATACAGGTTTCTCAAGAGGCAGGTCAGGTGGTCTGGTATTCCCATCTCTTTCAGAATTGTCCACAGTTTATTGTGATCCACACAGTCAAAGGCTTTGGCATAGTCAATAAAGCAGAAATAGATATTTTTCTGGAACTCTCTTGCTTTTTCGATGATCCAGTGGATGTTGGCAATTTGATCTCTGGTTCCTCTGCCTTTTCTAAAACCAGCTTGGGGGGGGGAGGGGACACACACACACACACAAAAAAAAAATAAAACCAGCTTGAACATCAGGAAGTTCATGATTCACATATTGCTGAAGCCTGGCTTGGAGAATTTTGAACGTTACTTTCCTAGCATGTGAGATGAGTGCAATTGTGCAGTAGTTTGAGCATTCTTTGGCATTGCCTTTCTTTGGGATTGGAATGAAAACTGACCTTTTCCAGTCTTGTGACCGCTGCTGAGTTTTCCAAATTTGCTGGCATATTGAGTACAGCACTTTCACAGCATCATCTTTCAGGATTTGAAATGGCTCAACTGGTATGCTATCACCTCCACTAGCTTTGTTCGTAGTAACGCTTTCTAAGGCCCACTTGACTTCACATTCCAGGATATCTGGCTCTGCTGCTGCTGCTGCTAAGTCGCTTTAGTTGTGTCTGACTCTGTGCGACCCCATAGACGGCAGCCCACCAGGCTCCCCTGTCCCTGGGATTCTCCAGGCAAGAACACTGGAGTGCATTGCCATTTCCTTCTCCAGTGCATGAAAGTGAAAGTGAAGTTGCTCAGTCATGTCTGACTCTTCACGACCCCATGGACTGCAGCCCACCAGGCTCCTCCGTCCATGGGATTTTCCAGGCAAGAGTACTGGAGTGGGGTGCCATCGCCTTCTCCGTGTCTGGCTCTAGGTGAGTGATTACACCTTCGTGATTATCTTGGTCATGAAGATCTTTTTTGTACAGTTCTTCTGTGTATTCTTGCCACCTCTTCTTAATATCTTCTGCTTCTGTTAGGTCCATACCATTTCTGTCCTTTATCGAGCCCATCTTTGCATGAAATGTTCCCTTGGAACTTCCAGATGTTCAAGCTGGTTTTATTTTTTATTTATTTATTTTTTGTGTCCCCCCCCCCGCCCCCTCCAAGCTGGTTTTAGAAAAGGCAGAGGAACCAGAGATCAAATTGCCAACATCCACTGGATCATCGAAAAAGCAAGAGAGTTCCAGAAAAATATCTATTTCTGCTTTATTTTCCTTGGAATCTCTCATTTTATTGAAGCGATCTCTAGTCTGTCCCATTCTGTTGTTTTCCTCTATTTCTTTGCATTGATCGCTGAGGAAGGCTTTCTTATCTCTCCTTGCTGTTCTTTGGAACTCTGCATTCAAATGGGTATAGCTTTCCTTTTCTCCTTTGCTTTTCACTTCCCTTCTTTTCACAGCTATTTGTAAGGCCTCCCCAGACAGCCATTTTGCTTTTTTGCATTTCTTTTTCTTGGGGATGGTCTTGATCCCTGTCTCCTGTACAGTGTCACGAACCTCCGTCCATAGTTCATCAGGCACTCCGTCTATCCGTTCTAGTCCCTTAAATCTGTTTCTCACTTCCACTGTATAGTCATAAGTGATTTGATTTAGGTCATACCTTAATGGTCTAGTGGTTTTCTCCACTTTCTTCAATTTCAGTCTGAATTTGGCAATAAGGAGTTCATGATCCGAGCCACAGTCAGCTCCCAGTCTTTTTTTGCTGACTGTATAGAGCTTCTCCATCTTTGGCTGCAAAGAATATGATCAATCTGATTTTGGTGTCAACCATCTGGTGATGTCCATGTGTAGAGTCTTCTCTTGTGTTGTTGAAAGAGGGTGTTTGCTATGACCAGTGCGTTTTCTTGGCAGAACCCTGTTAGCCTTTGCCTTGCTTCATTCTGTACTCCAAGGCCAAATTTGCCAGTTACTCCAGGTGTTTCTTGACTTCCTACTTTTGCATTCCAGTCCCCTATAATGAAAAGGACATCTTTTTTAGGTATTAGCTCTAGAAGGTCTTGTAGGTCTTCATAGAACTGTTCAGCTTCTTCAGCATTACTGGTTGGGGCATAGACTTGGATTACCGTGATATTGAATGGTTTGCCTTGGAAACGAACAGAGATCATTCTTTCGTTTTTGAGATTGCATCCAAGTACTGCATTTTGGACTCTTTTGTTGACTATGATGGCTACTCCATTTCTTCTAAGGGATTTGTGTCCACAGTAGTAGATATAATGGTCATCTGAGATAAATTCACCCATTCCAGTCCATCTTAGTTCATTGATTCTTAGAATGTCGATGTTCACTCTTGTCATCTCCTGTTTGACCACTTCCAACAACGGCAACCCACTCCAGTACTCTTGCCTGGAAAATCCCATGGACGGAGGAGCCTGGTGGGCTGCAGTCCATGGGGTTGCTAGGAGTTGGACGCGACTGAGCGACTTCATTTCACTTTTCACTTTCATGCATTGGAGAAGGAAATGGCAGCCCACTCCAGTGTTCTTGCTTGGAGAATCCCAGGGACGGAGGAGCCTGGTGGGCTGCCGTCTACGGGGTCGCACAGAGTTGGACACGACTGAAGCGACTTAGCAGCAGCAGCAGCAGCAATTTGCCTTGATTCATGGACCTAACATTCCAGGTTCCTATGCAATATGGCTCTTTACAGCATCGAACCCTGCTTCCATCAGCAGTCCCATGCACAACTGGTGGTGTTTTTGCTTTGGCTCCATCCCTTCATTTTTTCTCGAGTTATTTCTCCACTGATCTCCAGTAGCATATTGGGCACCTACCGATCTGGGGAGTTCATCTATCAGTGTCTTATCTTTTTTTCTTTTCATACTGTTCATGGGGTTCTTGAGGCAAGAATACTGAAGTGGTTTGCCATTCCCTTCTCCAGCGACCACATTCTGTCAGACTTCTCCTCCATGACCCAGCCATCGGCATGGCTTAGTTTCATTGAGTTAGACAAGGCTGTGTTCCGAGTGATCAGATTGGCTCGTTGTCTGTGATTGGGGTTTCCGTCTGTCTGCCCTCTGATCCCCTCTCAGTGCCTACCATCTTACTTGGGTTTGTCTTGCCTTGGATGGTGGTGTCTCTTCATGGCTGCTCCAGCAAAGTGCAGCCGCTGCTCCTTACCTGTGATGCGGGGTTATAAGATATCAGATTATATGTATACAGATGAGATATCATGATTGTGTGATATCTCAAAATTATATTATCTTCCTTTTATTGTAGGGTTGCTAATATATGCAGTTAAATACATGCCAAGTAATAAGTGTATTTTTTATATGCTTTTTAGTGGGTCATTCTCATAATCTTGACCGTCTCTTTAGTGGGTCTTTAATTCGTAGGCATCTCATTTTTAGCTGTTTTAATTAGTTTTCTCTTATTCTAAGCACCTTCTTACTATTTTTCTCCAGTCATTATTACTGTATTCTTGGAAAATCATCTTTCTTTAATGCTATTGCTTCACTCTTTTGTTTAAAAACATTTTAATAAAAATCAAGCTTTTAGTATTTTTTTATGGCCCTACATCGACTTTTATATTTCTCACTAAAACTTCAGCAGTGCTGATTTGCACCTTGACACTTGCATATATATACAATCTCACGTTCTTATACAGTTAGTACTTGTGTTGAAAGATTCCTGAAGACCACTCCCAGCTCAGTGATTCTCTTGGAGGACTCAGAGGATTCCACATGTAGTCATACTTGTGACCATGGTTTATTACAGTGAAAGAATCTGAAGCAAAATCAACAAAATAACAGCTGCCTGGGATGAAGTCTAGGGAAAACCATTTGTAAACTGCAGAGTCTTTTTCCGGTGGAGTCATGCAGTGTGCAGTTAACTCCCCCGGCAACAAGGATGACAATGCATGTGTGAGATGTCACCGTCCAGGAAAGCACCTTAGAGACAGGCATCCAGGGTTTTCTTTTAGGGCTGGTTGTGTGGGCACCTCGTGCCTGGTAGGTACCCAAATTCTGGCCTCCCAGAAGGAAAGTCAATGTCCACCATAAACCATATTATTTGTTTACAAATTGTTACAGATAATATAGGAACATTGAGCTACCCTTGGTGATGGCCAGGGAGGCCTGGCGTGCTGCAATCTATGGGGTTGCAAAGAGTCGGACATGACTAAGCAACTGAACTGAACTGAATCAGTTAAGAGTGGGAACTCCTCTGAGATGCTCTAAGGATCTCCATCCTTGAACTCCAAGAACTCCAAGAACTCCATCCAAGAACTCCAGGATGCTAGCCAAGGATCAGCCTCATCACCAGGCCTTCCAAAGGAAGGATAGTAGTTCTTTTTCACTGTGGTTTTTTGTGTTTTTATTTTTGGATGTGCTGGGTCTCGAACTGAGGCATGTGGGCTTAGTTGCCCTGCAACATGTGTGATCTTAGTTCCCTGACCAGGGATTGAACTCATGTGGATTCTTAACTACTGGACCACCAAGGAAGTCCCTGGCCTGCTATGTTAATGCTCTTCCCCATAGTCTCCCATTTTCTCCTTTCAATGAAATGGTTATTCTCATAAAAACTTTCTGATTAACATTACAGAGTTCCATTTCACAAAATATTTTTTGAAGATTGAGGGGCAGAAGGAGAAGGGGACAACAGAGGATGAGATAGTTGGATGGCATCACTGACTTAGTGGACATGAGTTTGGGTGGACTCCAGGAGTTGGTGATGGACAGGGAGGCCTGGCGTGCTGTGGTTCATGGGGTTGCAAAGAGTCAGACATGACTGAGCAACTGAACTGAACTGTGTGTGAGAACCAAAGATACTATACAGATGGGTGAAACATAGTCTAAAAGCAGGTGAATATTGGTACAAGTCAAACTGCAGTAGATTCCTGGGGAGGGATATGAATTAAGTACCATCCAAGCAGAGAAGAGGAAGAGCTGAATGCAAAGAAGTGGGGAAAGATTTTCTCCAAAGAGATGTTATTTCCGTTGAGCCTTGTAGGTGAGTGTGAAGGAGGTAGATGAGATAAAGTAGGCAAGGGTACACAAGGTAGAGAGAAAGTACATGCAAAGGTACAGAGGTGTGAAAATATATGGTGGTTTGTGACAAAAGTGGCTGGGCATCTATCAGTTTTCAAAAAGGTTGGTGGAAGAAGATGTTGAAGTTAGCAGAGGTAGAGTGAAATGTGAAGGATTCATTTTAAATTAGATTAATTTTTATTGGCGTATAGCTTTACAATGCTATGCTATTAATAGTTTCTGTTGTGCAGGAGAGTGAATCAGCTGCATTTATATACATATCATATATATGTATGATATGTATTGCCAATAAGATCATCTATACCATTTTTCTAGATTCTACGTATATGTGTTCATATACAGCATTTGTTTTTCTCTTTCTGACTTCACTCTGTATGACAGTCTCTAGTCCATCTACATCTCTACAAATGACCCAAGCTCATTCTGTTTTATGGCTGAGTAATAATTTTATTGGATATATGTGCCACATCTTTATTCATTCCTCTGTTGATGGACATTTAAGTTGTTTTCATGTCCTGGCTGTTGTAAATAGCACTACAGTGAACATTGGGGTACATGTGTCTTTTTGAAGGATTATTTTTTAAAACTAAGAAATGTTTTATTTTTTTGCACAGAATATAGGAGCCAAATAACTTTTATTACAGTCATGATTTTAGAAATATAATACTGGTAGTAGCATAAAGCTTTTTTTTCCAAACTGCATGTAGACCTTTACTCAGTAGGTTGTGAAATTTGGTTTAACTGGTTGTTTATAGTTTTTTTTTTAAGGAATAGGGATTTTATTATATAATATCCTGGAGTGTACATGGTAAGGTGTTTCGTGAAACATTTGCTATAAATGTAAGTGTGGATAGGCACACATGTGTACTGGGATGCCGTTCAAGTGTGTTTCTCACATTGGATTGCAGCCAAAAAAGCCTGAAAACACTTTTTTCAAAAGATGAATTGCAAGCCTGGAGCCGAGTTAGGGAGCTATTTTAGTCTTATCTCCAGCAGTATGGTGAACTAGATAACTTGAGAATGTTTCTGCTACTTAGGCCTAGGAACACTGAACAAAAAATAGGTCATAACATGCATAACAGAATGATTAAGGACCTTAGTGAGATACTCAGGGGTTAGAATGAAGGGTAACTGAAAATTGAGCAGTAAGTGCGTGAGCTAAGATTAAGGGTTGAGGGGTTTGAGGGAGAAGGTGCTTGGTCCCCTGAACTTAGTGGCGTTGGTTTTAACAATAGGCTGTTAGTGCTAAGAGGTGAGAACCATCCAGAAGTCAGTGCAGGGCAGTAATTAGGAGTTGGAGCTCTCTTGCCATGGAGCCTGGGTTGAGGGGAAAAAATCTATGAGATGCACAACTGCGGTTCCATACCTGTAAGGGTTTGGAGTTCAGATTGATACTACCCATGTGGTCTTGACACCTGTGGTTTGGGAAATTGCCATAAGAATTGGATCCTAAGCCAGTTCTTGAGGTGCTTGGCAAAAGCACTGCAGAGTGGCACCTGTCAGCCCAGGCCATGCTTCTTTCTTATAGTTAGAAGCTATACTGGAAATCAAACTACCATGAGTGAGAACCAGCATATGCAACAGACTGAGGGATTAGATTCCCCCAGAACTGTAGCCAGCCTGTGTGTACTCAGTCATGGCTGACTCTCTGCGACTCCATGGACTGTAGCCCCCGCCATGCTCCTCTGTCCTTGGAATCTTCCATGCAGGGATACTGGAGTGGGGTGGCCATTTCCTACTCCAGGGATTGAACCCACATCTCTTGCATCTCTTCCATTGGCAGGTGGATTCTTTACCAGCTGTGCCACCTGGGAAGCCCAGAATGTAGCAAAGAGAGCTAATTGGTAGGCACTATAAAATTAGTCTCCTTGAAAATGATTAAAAGAAAAAGGGAGAATCTAAAAGACCCTAAGAGGGGAAAAAAAAAAAAGAATTTAAAAAGAATTTCTAGACATTAAAATTTCATTAAAATGAAAAAGTCATTCAGTGAGTTAAACTCTAGACTCAACAGATGAGAGAATTAGTGAACTAGAAGATGGCTTATGGCATATCACCTAGAATACAGCAGGTAAAGGAGGTGTAAAGCAGTAGGAGATATGAAACTGAGTCATGAGAACAAGAATGAAAAGGTACTACTGTTCCTAATGAATCCCAGGTGTAGAGATTAGAAATAATGTGGGAGAGACAGTATTCAAAAATATAATGAATTTTTCAGAATTGATGAAAGTCAGATTTAAGAAATACAGTATCTGAAGGCAGAAGTAAAGATAAATACATGACTAGGTGCTTCAGAATGAATCTGAAGAACACCAAAGACATCAGGAGGATCTGAAAGCAACCAAAGATAAAACACAGAAGTTAGATCACTGGATAAAACAGTATCCAGTGACCAAATGATGCAAGTCTGATATCGGGGGTGGAAGGGCCTGGGAGATGTGTCAGAGAATTAGAGGAGGCATCGTTTGGTAACTCAGTGAATGTTGAGTTAGAAGTTGTAGGAGGAGATTCAAGATGATGCCAGGATTTGTGTTCTGGCTGCTCAGGTAGATAACGTCATTTTGACTGGAAACACAGGAGGATGAAGCTTTGGGCTGTTTCCAAGGATTTGAGGAGTGGATCAGGGAATCATAACATTGTTTAGGACTTGTTGAGTGTGAAGTAGCTGTAGGACGTCTATGCACAGCTGTCTGCAGATAATCAGTCTAGAAAGGCTGATCATTAGGTATGTGGGTTCACAGTGAGGTCCAGCTGTATAGCACAGGGAGCTATAGTCAATATCCAGTGATAAACTACAATGGAAAAGAATATGAAAAAGAATAGCTGGGTCACATTGTGGTACAGCAGAGATTAACATAACTTTATAAACAACTATACTTCAATATGGAGAAGGCAGTGGCACCCCACTCCAGTACTCTTGCCTGGAAAATCCCATGGGCGGAGGGCCTGGTGGACTGCAGTCCATGGGGTCACTAAGAGTCGGACCTGACTGAGCGACTTCCCTTTCACTTTTCACTTTCATGCATTGGAGAAGGAAATGGCAACCCACTCCAGTGTTCTAGCCTGGATAATCCCAGGGACGGGGGAGCCTGGTGGGCTGCCGTCTGTGGGGTCGCACAGAGTCAGACATGACTGAAGCGACTTAGCAGCAGCAGCATACTTCAATAAAATAAAGAATATGTAGGTTATCTTTGTAAGTGGTCACTGAAACCATGAGATTGCCAAGGTTTGGGATACAAAGTGAGAAGAGATGATGGCATGTTTGAGAACCTGGAGAAATGAACCTCGTCCAGAAATAGCTGGAGAATGAGCAGTGAGTGTGTGGGACCTGGAAGGAAGAGGATAAATCTGAGAAGCTTACTGAGATTTGATCAGTTGGAGATCTTGAAAAGAAAATGCACTTAATTCTTTGAATTCGCTTAAAATGCACTTAAAAATGCAAGGAGTTAGGACCATACATATGACATGTTGCCAACCAGGGAACCCCATCAGAAGTGCAGTACTTGAGATGTTTATTTGGGGCTCATCACATAGGTACCCCCGACCTTTGAGAAAGTCTGCTCTGAGTGTTAGAAGTGATACCAGGCTTCAGTGTTTCAAGGGATGGATGGGAAGTGAGAAATTGGAGAACACTGAAGAAAGTTGGATAGCAGAGGAAGAAAAGAAAATAACTTACTGTGCACCAGTCTACCACTTCAGAAATGTCTTTGCATTTCTCACTTGTTGTCTGTTTTAGTCTTTGAAGACAGAAACGTTATTGCTCTTCTCTCCTAATGCTATTATGAAGCATCAGTGCTTGTTAAATGATGAAGCATTTTTTTTTTCCTTTGGCGTTGTGGTTTTAATCTACATAGAGCTTCATTGGATTAGAATATAAACACTTGATCATGTCCCTTCTAACACAGAAGGCATCAGAGCTGGTGATGACAGACATCAGGCTGGGCCCCGAGGGCTGCCCTGGCCTGTTCTACCCTGTGTGTCATTTCCTGTGACCTCAGTCCTGCCTTAGTTTTTGTTTTTTAATTGAGGTATAGTTGATATAAGTTATAGTATACAGTGTAGTGATTCACAATTTTTAAAGGTTATGCTCCATTTATAGTTATAAAATATTGGCTATACCATAAAAAAAGAATGAAATAATACCATTTGCAGCAACATGGATGGACCTAGAGATGATCATACTAAGTGAAGTCAGTCAGAGAAAGATGAATACCACATGAAACCACTTGTACATGGAATCCAAAAAAAAACAAAAAAGATACAAATGAATTTATTTACAGAATGGAAGTAGACTCAGACATAAAAAATAAATTTGTAGTTACCAAAGGGGACAGGTGAGGATGTGGGATAAGTTAGCAATATGGGTTGAACAGACACTGCTGCTGCTAAGTCACTTCAGTCGTGTCCGACTCTGTGCAACCCCATAGACGGCAGCCCACCAGGCTCCCCGTCCCTGGGATTCTCCAGGCAAGAACACTGGAGTGCGTTGCCATTTCCTTCTTCAATGCATGAAAGTGAAAAGTGAAAGTGAAGTCACTCAGTCGTGTCCGATTCTTCGTGACCCCATGGACTGCAGCCCACCAGGCTCCTCCGTCCATGGGATTTTTCCAGGCAAGAGTACTGGAGTGGGGTGCCACTGCCTTCTCCAGAACAGACACTACTATATTTGAAATAGATAAGCAACAAGGTTCTGTTGTATAGCATAGGGAACTATATTCAATATATTGTAATAACCTATAAGGGAAAAGAATATGGAAAAGTGTGTGTGTGTGTGTGTGTATATATATATATATGTATGTATGTATGTATAACTGAACCACTTTGCTGTATACTTGAAACTTACTCAGCATTGTAAATTAACTATTTCAGTATAGAAAAAAAATTGGTTATATTCCCTGTATCATAGACTCTGGTAGGTTATTTTAAATAATTAAATAATTTAAATAATTTAATTTAATTAAAATTAAATTTAATTAAATAATTAAATAATTAAATAATTAAAATAATAGTTTGTACCTCTTAATCCCCGACTCCTGTCTTGCCCCTCCCAATCTCCCTCTCCCCACTAATTTGTTCCGTGTATCTGTAAGTCGGTTTCTTTCTTGTATTTATTAGTTGTATTTGATGAAGCAATTTTTGATGCCACTTACTACCTTGCACCAAGATTTTCGTCTCAAGTGCCCATCCTCTTTGTAATTTAAAAAAAAAAAACCAAAACCCAAGCTTTATTATTTATTTTTGGCTGCACCGTGTCTTTGTTGCTGCCTGTGGGCTTTCTCTAGTTGTGGCCAGCAGGGACTCCTCTCCGGCTGTGTGTGTGCTTCTCATGGTGGTGGCTTCTCTTGTTGCAGAGCACGTGCTCTAGGGCATGTGGGTTTGGTAGTTGTGGCACAAGGGCTTAAGTTGCCCCAGGCATGTGGAATCTTCCCGGATCAGGGATTGAACCCACATCCCCTATGTTGGCAGGTGGAGTCTCAACCACTGGACCACCAGGGAAGTCCTTCTTTGTAGTTTTTAAGAAATTATTTCTTGTGTATTTATCTTCTTTCTTCCAACTTTTCCTCATTTATTCATTTGGAATAATGAAGACTAAAGAGGTTATTAATTTAGGGTTAGTTTGAAACCCTGAAAAGGCTGGTTGGCGTTGGAGATGCATCGTTCTTTACACTTTAACTCCTTTTGCTTCTGTAGGAAGAATATAAAACAGCAGCCTTGTGAAGTTGTTGTTGGAGCCCAGTGTGGCAATGCTGTGTTACGAGGAGCCCATGTCTATGTCCCTGGAATCGTATCAGCCTCAAAATGTGAGTATAATGTTCAGGTTTCTCTGTAAAACAGCCGCTAACATTTATGTGTATCATCAAATTGAAAATTCATTAAATCCTCACTCAGATACATTTCAAATTTGCTTTAACAAAGAACTTTGCCAAGTTGTGCATTTAGTATAGCCCGTTGAGGTGTGTATCTGAGAAGGAGTAACAAATCAGGCATCCGTATGTGGGTTTTCTGCCCATTTCTTTTATTCCCTTTGAGGACATCTGTGATGATGTTAGAGGATCATGATTCATGAAAAGAGTGGAAGATGTCAGTGAAATTTTGTTTTCCATTCTTTACTCAATTGTGCTGAAAGCTCAGGCTGCTGAACTGTCGTTTGCAGGGGAAACATTCCAAGTCTGGAATCTTAATATTGGGATGAAACTGAGTATTTTTAATTTACTCTTTTAAGGAATGTTAGATTTGGGGAAAATAATTGAAATAGAAGATACCTTTCCTTTTCTGCTCAGCTAAAGGCTTCCAACTGAGGTTGGATGTTTGCTGTTTTTTTTTCTCGACCCTCGCAAGGCATGTGGGATATTAGTTCCCAGATTGGGGGTTGAACAGGTGTCCCTTGTATTAGGAGTCTTAACCACTGGACAGCCAGGGAAGTCCCTGAGGTTGGATGTTTTGAAGACTATTCTGCATCTTTGTTTTCCTAGGGAAAAAAATAGATTTATTGTTGTCAAACATTGGAAAGTAAACAGTTGTATTTTCTGTCAGAAGTTATAGTGAGACCATGAGCCAGGTTAGACTGCTTCGTGTCCACTACTGATGCCCCTAGGCTTCTCCAGTCTTAAAGCTTGAAGACTTTTCACGGTTCTGCCAAAGAACAGTTATGTCAGTGTAATATGACTTTCTTCTTTTCTCTAGTTATGAAAGGTGGAGATGATGTTTCCGTATACTCTGACATTAAAGGCAAATGTAAGAAAGGAGCCAAAGAATTTGATGGAACAAAAATATTTCTTGGAAATGGGATTTCTGAACTAAGCCGCAAAGAGATCTTCAGTGGGCTGCCTGAACTGAAGTATGTCAGCAACTGTTGTTTTGGGGAAAATAAGCATCCTTTTTGTGGTTTAAAGAAAATGTAAAAATATGTATAATTGCATTATATGACTAATTTTTTTTGTTACAAGTTCAATTGGAAAATACTTGTTTAGCACATTCTGCCATTTTTTGGGTGGGGGGAAATATGCTTTTAGTTAAAAGCATAAATGCTCAGATTAAGGAGTCTCTTAAGTTGAAAAGTTTTGCATCTTTGATAACATTATTTATCTTGATAAAGGATGAGTTAGATGGCCTCTCCAGATCTTTTTTAACAGTCTGTGTGAGAAAAGCTTATAGTTTTAATATTAAAAAGAAAAAAAAATTTTAACTAAAAAATGTACCAGAAAGCCAGTACTGATGTGAATACTTGTGGTTAAAAATTAACGTTTGGATTTACTCACACCTCACTTTTATTATTTTTTTAATTTAAAAAATGTATTTACTTATTCCCACGCTGGGTCTTCGTTGTGGTGCCCAGGCTTCTCTTGTTGAGGAGCCCCGGCTCTCGGCGCAGGGGCTTCAGCAGTTGTAGCCTCGGGCTGCAGAGCACAGGCTCCGTAGATGTGGTGCCCGGGCTTAGTTGCTCTGCGGCATGTGGGATCTTCTCAGATCAGGGATCGAATCTGTGTCCCCAGCATTGGCAGGTGGTTTCTTATCCACTGGGCCACCAGGGAAATCCTGCTCACCTTAATTAAAACAAGTTAGTGTAAAATCATCTCTGGTTGCTACAAGTGAAAGTGAAAGTCACTCAGTCACGTCCAACTCTTTGCAACCCCATGGACTATACAGTCCATGGAATTCTCCAGGCCAGAATACTGGAGTGGGTAGCCTTTCCCTTCTCCAGGGGATCTTCCCAACCCAGGGATCGAACCCATGTCTCCCACATTACAGGGGGATTCTTTCCTAGCTGAGCCACCAGGGAAGCCCAAGAATACTGGAGTGGGTAGCCTATCCCTGCCAGCGGATCTTCCCGACCCAGAAATCGAACCAGGGTCTCCTGCATTGCAGGTGGATTCTTTACCAGCAGGCGCTAAGCAAATTAAATCTGTGTATAATCCAGTTTCTTATAATTTTTAAAATCGAAATACAGTTGATTTACAGTGTTGTGTTCATTTCTACTATACAGCAAAGTGACTCAGATATACATATGTACATATTCTTTTTTATATTCTTTTCCATTATGTTTATTACAGGATATTGAATGTAGTTCCCTATGCTATACAGAAGGACCTTGCTGTTTATCCATCCTGTATATAAAACTTATATCTCTTAATCCTAAACTCCCAATCCACCTCTTGCCCCAACTCCCTCTTGGAAACCACAAGTCTGTGAGTCGTTTCTGTTTTGTAGGTAGGTTCATTTGTGTCTTTATTATTGCTTAGTGTTTTCAGGCTGTTTCAGAAATTCTGTAGACAGCTCTGGTTCTACAAAGTTGACAGCTAATGGAGACACACTGAAAGCTGTGAATTTATTCAGCTAAAAGAGAGCCACTTACCTGATTCCTGGGACAGTTTTTCATATTTCAGCAATTTGAATTTATAGTTGATGTTAATTCTTCTAAAGACATAGGCTATTCCCTCCATCTAGAGGTGGCAGTACTTTCCAGATGACCAAGAACAAATAAATTCTTCATCTTGGAAGTGCTTCTGAATATGAAGATTATGCATACATCTATGTGTTAATCTTTGGGTCTGTAATAGGGAGTTGATAGTTTGACTGCTTCCTTTAGTTTGTTATAGGCGGTACACATTTCATCTTCTTATTTGATGTGGTGGTTCCAGTAATTGGGTCCACAGACTTCTGAGTACTGTTCTCTTTGTTGATCGGAGTAGAATGTAGCCATCTTTCAAGAAACTGTTGATTTTTAGAAAAAATTCTTAATTTTTTTTGGAGTATAAGAATATTTACAATGTTGCATTAGTTATAAATGTACAGAAATGTGATTTAGTTCATATATCTATTTTTTGGATTATTTTCCCATATAGATTATTACAGAGTATTCAGTAGAGTTCCTTATACTCTATAGTAGGTCCTTGTGGATTATCTGTTTTATACATAGTTCAGTTCAGTCGCTCAGTTGTGTCCGACTCTTTGTGACCCCATGAACTGCAGCACGCCAGGCCTCCCTGTCCATCACCAACTCCCGGAGTCCACCCAAACCTGTGTCCATTGAGTCAGTGATGCCATCCAACCATCTCATCCTCTGTTGTCCCCTTCTCCTCCTGCCCCCAATCTTTCCCAGCATCAGGGTCTTTTCAAATGAGTCAGCACTTCAGGTGGCCAAAGTATTGGAGTTTCTGCTTCAACATCAGTCCTTCCAATGAATACCCAGGACTGATCTCCTTTAGGATGGACTGGTTGGATCCCTTTGCAGTCCAAGGGACTCTCAAGAGTCGTCTTCAACACCACAGTTCAAAAGCATCAATACTTTGGCACTCAGCTTTCTTTATAGTCCAACTCTCATATCCATACATGACTACTGGAAAAACCATAGCCTTGACTAGACAGACATCTGTTGACAAAGTAATGTCTCTGCTTTTTAATATGCTGTTTAGGTTGGTCATAACTTTCCTTCCAAGGAGTAAGTGACTTTTAATTTCATGGCTGCAGTCACCATCTGCAGTGATTTTGGAGCCCAGAAAAATAAAGTCAGCCACTGTTTCCCCATCTATTTGCCATGAAGTGATGGGACCACATGCCATGATCTTAGTTTTCTGAATGTTGAGTTTCATGCCAACTTTTTCACTCTCTTTCACTTTCATCAAGAGGCTCTTTAGTTGTTTTTCACTCTCTGCCATAAAGGTGGTGTCATCTGCATATCTGAGGTTATTGCTATTTGTCCCCGCAGTCTTGATTCCAGCTTGTTAATTCCAGCCTCCAATCTGTCCCTCCCTGTTGTTCTTCTCCCTGGTAACCATATTTGATCTCTAAGTCTGTAAGTCTGTTTCTGTTTTGTAAAAATGTTCATTTGTATCATTTTTTTTTTTTTTAGATTCTGCATATAAGTGATAACATATGATATTTGTCTTTTGTCTGACTTACTTAGTATGATAATCTCTAGGTTCATTCATGTTCTTGCAAGTAGCATTATTTCATTCCTTTTTATGACTAATATTCCATTACACACACACACCCCCCCCACATCTTTATCCATTTCTCTGTCGATGGACATTTAGGTGCTTCCATGTCTTGACTGTTGTGAACTGTGCTGCAATAGATATGGGGATGCATGTATCTTTTCAAAATATGATTTTCTTCAGATATTATGCCCAGGAATGGGATTTTTGGATCACATGGTGGCTCTATTTTTAGTTTGTTTTTTTAAGAATTTTTATTTTGTATTGGGGTATAGCTGATTAACAATGTTGTGATGGTTTCAGGTGAACAACAGAGGGACTCAGCCATGGATATACATGTATCCATTCTCCCCCAGACCCTGCCTCCCATTCAGGCTGCCACTTAACACTGAGCAGAGTTCTGTGTGATACTCAATAGGTCCTTGTGGTTATCCTTTTTAAATGTGTACATGACCACCAATCTCCCTAACTATCCCTCCCCGCCCAGCAACCATAAGTTCATTTTTTAAGTCTGTGAGTCTCTTTCTGTTTTGTATCTTTTTTTTTTTAGATTCTACATAAAAGACATGCATATGGTAATTCTTCTTCTCTGTCCGACTTCACTCAGTATGACACGCTCTAGGTCTATCCATGTTGCTTCAAATGGCATTATTTCATTCTTTTTAATGGCTGAGTAATATTCCATTGTATATATGTAACACATTTTCTTTATCAGTTCTTCTGTTGATGGACATTTAGGTTGCTTCCATGTCTTGGTTATTGTAAACAGTGCTGCAGTGAACATTATTGAGCATGTATCTTTTTGAAATATGATTTTCTTCGGATATATGCTCAGGAGTGGGATCGCTTTATGCGGTGGCTCTATTTTTAGTTTTTTAAGGAACCTCCATACTGTTCTCCAAATTGCACCAACTTACATTCCCACCAACAGTGTAGGTAGGAGGGTTCCCTTTTTTCCTCACCCTCTACAGCATTTATTGTTTGTAGACTTTTTGATAATGACCATTCTGACCTGTGTGAGGTGATAACTCATTGTAGTTTTGATTTGCAGTTCTGAAATAATTAGTGATGTTGAACGTATTCTTATGAGCTACTTGGCCATCCGCATGTCATTGGAGAAATGTCTGTTTAGATCTTTCCATTTTTTGATTGGGTTGTTTGATTTTTTGATATAGAACTACATGAGCTGTTTGTATACTTTGGAGATTAGTTGCATCTTTTTCTCCCATTTTGTTGGTTGTTTTTTTGTTTTGTTTATGGTTTCCTATGCTGTGCAAAAACTTTTGGATTTATTTAGGTCCAATTTGTTTATTTTTGTTTTATTTTCTTTACTCTAGATGGTGGATTCAAAAAACTGTTGCTGTGATTTATGTAAAAGAGTATTCTGCCTATGTTTTTCTCTATAGAGTTTTGTAGTATCCAGCCTTACCTTTAGGTCTTTAATCTGTTTTGAGTTTATTTTTGTATATGGTGTTAAATATATTCTAATTTCATTCTTTTACATGCTGCTGTCCAGTTTTCTCAGAACCACTTATTGAAAAGACTGTCTTTTCCCCATTATGTATAGTCTTGCCTCCTTTGTCATAGATTAATTGACCATAGGTGTTTGGATTCATTTCTGGACTTTATGCCCTGTTCCATTGATCTGTAAGTCTGCCTTTGTGCCAGTACGAGACTGTTTGGATGACTGTAGCTTTGTAGTATAGCTTGAAGCCAGGGTGTCTGATTCCTCTGGTTCTGTTTTTCTTTCTCAAGATTGCTTTGGCTCTTCAGGGTCTTTTGTGTTTTCTGCACAGATTTTAAAAATATATATATTTATTTACTTACATATTTATTTGGCTCACCAGGTCTTAGTTATGGCATTCAGGTTCTAGTTCCCTGACAAGGGATTGAACCTAGGCTCCCTGCATTGGGAGCATGGAGTCTTAGCCACTGGACCATCAGGGAAGTCCCTGCATACAAATTTAAAAAATTTATTGTTCTAGTTCTTTGAAAAGGAATTGCATTGAACCTGTAGATTGCCTTTGGTAGTTATTTGGAAAATATGTTGAAAATATTTCGAACCCAAGAACGTGGTATATCTTTCCATCTGTTAGTGTCATCTTCGATTTCTTTCATCAGTGTCTTACAGGTTTCAGAGTACAGGTCTTTTGCCTCCTTCAGTTCAGTTCAGTTCTGTCGCTCAGTTGTGTCCGACTCTTTGCGACCATCGCAGCATGCCAGGCCTCCCTGTCCATCACCAACTCCCGGAGTTCACTCAGACTCACGTCCATCGAGTCAGAGATGCCATCCAGCCATCTCATCCTCTGTCGTCCCCTTCTCCTCCTGCCCCCAATAGTTTATTCCTAGGTATTTTATTCTTTTTGATGCAGTGGTAAATGGGATCATTTCCTTCTCTTTATGATCTTTTGTTTTTGGTGCATAGGAATGTAAGAGATTTCTGTATATTTATTTGGTACCCTGTAACCTTACTGAATTCATTGATAAGCTCTAATAGTTTTTGGTAGCATCTTTAGGATTTTCTGTGTATAGTATTATGTCATCTGCAGTAATAGTTTTCTTTTCCAATCTGGATTCCTTTTATTTCTTTTTGTTCTCTGATTGCCATGGCTAGGACTTCGAAAACTGTGTTGAGTAAAAGTGATGAGTGGGACATCCTTGTCTTGTTCCTAATCTTAGAGGAAATGAATTCAGCTTTTCATCATTGAGAACGATGTTAGCTGGAGGTTTGTCACGTGTGACCTTTGTTATGTTGAAGTATGTTCCCTCTGTGCCTACTTTCTGAAGAGTTTTCATCACAAATGGGTGTTGAATTTTGTCAAAACCTTTTCTGCATCTACAGAGACAATCATGGTTTTTATTCAGTTTGTTAATGTGTGTGTCACACTTATTTACAAAAAAAAATCCTTGCATTCCTGGGATAAATCCCACTTGATCATGGTGTACGATCCTTTTAATGTATTGTTGCATTTGGTTTGCTAGTATTTTGTTCAGGATTTGTGTATCTATGTTTATCAGTGATATTGGCCTGTAATTTTCCTTTTTTGTGTGGAATCTTTGGTTTTGGTATCAGGGTGACAGTGGCCTCAGAGAAGTTTGGGAGGGTGCCTTCCTCTGTAATTTTTGGAAATAATTTCATAAGGATAGGTGTTAACTCTTTTCTAAACATTTGATAAAATTCACCTATGTAACCTTTTAGTCCTGGACTTTGTTTTTTGGAAGTTTTTCTTTTTTTAATTTTTGCCTGTGCTGGGTCTTCACCACTGTGTGTGGGTTTTCTCTTGTTGCAAAGAATGGGGCCACTCTCTAGTTGCAGTGCACGGGTTTCTTGTTGCAGTGGCGTCTCTTGTTGTGGAACACAGGCTCTAGGCACTCTGGCTTCAGTAGTTTTGGCTTGCTGGCCTTAGGGTGTGTGGGCTTCAGTAGTTGTGGCGCAGGGGCTCATTAGTTGTGGCTTGCAGGCCCTAGAGCATGCAGGCTTTAGTTGCTATGGCTTGTAGGCTCTAGGGCATGGACTCAGTATTTGTGGCAGATGGGCTTAGTTGCTCCGTGGCATGTGAAATCTTCCCAGATCAGGGATTGAACCTCTGCATTGGCGGACGGATTCTCATCCATTGTGCCAGTAGGGAAGTCCCGTTGGGAGTGTTTTAATCACAGTTTCAGTTTCGTTACTTGTGACTGGTCCTTTCTCATATTTTCTATTTCTTCCTGGTTCAGTTTTGGGAGAGTGTTCATTTCTAAGAATTTGTTCATTTCTTCCAGGTTGTTCATTTTATTGGCATATAGCTGTTTGTAGTAGTCTCTTGTGATACTTTGTATTTCTGTGGTCTCCATTGCAACTTCCGCTTTTTCATTTCTAATTTTATTGATCTGAGCTTTTTTCCTCTGTTTCTTGATAAATCTGGCTAAAGGTTTTTCGATTTTGTTCATCTTTTCAAACATACGTTTATCTTTTCGTTTCATTGATCTTTTCTGTTGTTCATTTCCATTTCATGTATTTCTGCTCTGATCTTTATGATTTTCTCTTTGATTTCTTCAGTGATCCACTGGTGGTTTAGTAGCGTATTGTTTAGCTGCTGTGTGTGTCTGTGTTTTTTTCCTTGTAATTTATTTCTAATCTCATAGTATTGTGGTTGGAAAAGATGCTTGATATGATTTGAATTTTCTTACATTTTCCCAGGCTTGATTTGTGGCCCGAGATGTGATCTATCTTGGAGAATATTCATGTGCACTTAAAAAGAAGGTGTATTCTGCTAGTTTCAGATAGAATCTGCTATGAACATAAATAAGTCCATCTGGTCTAATGTGTCAATTAAGGCCTATTTTTTCTTATTTTCTGTGTGGATGACCTATCTATTGATGAAATCTGTGTTAGAGTCTCCCAGTATTGTTGTGTTATTGTCAGTTTCTTCTTTAATGGCTGTTAGCATTTGCCTTAAATTTTGAGGTGCTCCTATGTTGGATGCGTGTATATTTACAATTGTTACATCTTCTTGGATTGATCCCTTGATTATTATGTAATGTCCTTGTTACTTGTAATAATTTTTATTTTAAAGTCTATTTTGTCTGACATTAGTGTTGCTACTCCAGCTTTTTTTTTGATTTCCATTTTTGTGGAATACTTTTTTTTTCCATCCCCTTACTTTTAGTCTATGTGAGTCCCTAAATCTGAAGTGGTTCTCTTATAGGCTGCATATATATGAATTTTGTTCTTGTATCCATTCACCCAGTCTCTGTCTTTTGGTTGGAACATTTAATCCAGTTACATTTAAGATAATGATTGATATGTATATATTTTTATTTCCATTCTGCTAATTGTTTTGGATTTGTTTTTGTAGGTCTTTTTCTTTCCCTTCTTCTTTTGTTCTCTTCTGTTGTGATTTGATGACCAAGTCTTTAGTGTATGTTTTGATTGCTTTTTCTTTTGTGTGTGTGTATATGCAATAGAAAATTTTTGGTTTGTGTTTCCCATGAGGTTTTGATACAGCAGTTTATATGTATTTACAAGATTGTTTTAAGTTGCTGATCTCCTAATTTCCAGTGGATTGTCAATATCCTGCATTTTACTCTTCTCACAGTTGCTGGTTTTGACGTCATATTTGTGTATGGATTATTTCCTACCTTTACTGGTGAGCTTTCCCATTCACAATTTTCTTGTTTCTAGGGTGGCCTTGTCTTTTCCCTCCAGAGAAGTTCCTTTGACATTTGTTGTAAAGCTGGTTTGGGGGTGCTGAATTCTCTTAGCTTTTGCTTGTCTGTGAAGCTTTTGATTTCTCTGTTGAATCTGAATGAGAGCCTTGCTGAGTAGAGTATTCTTGTAGTAAGATTTTCCTTTCATTGCTTTAAATGTATTATGCAGAAGCCCTCTGGCCTGCAGAGTTTCTGCTGAATAATCTGACAATCTTATGGGAAAACCCTTATCTTTTATTTGTTGCTTTTCCCTTGTTGATTTTAGTGTTTTCTTTGTTTTTAATTTTTGTCAGTTTGATTAATACACATCTTGGCTTTTCCTCCTTGGATTTATCCAGTGTGGTATTCTGCACTTCCTGGACTTAGGTGACTGTTTCCTTTCCCATGTTAGGGAATTTTCAGTTTTTATCTCTTCAAATATTTTCTCAGGCCCTTTCTCTCTTTTCTTTCTGAGATCCCTGTAATGTGAATGTTGGTGCTTTTTGATGTTGTCCCAGAGGTCTCTAGACTGCCCACATTTCTTTTCATTCTTTTTTCTATATTCTGTTCCACAGCAGTGCTTTCCAGCATTCTGTCTTCCAGTTCATTTATCTGTTATTTGTCCTCGTTTATTCTGCTATTGATTCCTTCTAGTGCATTTTTCATTTCAGTTATTATATTTCCAATGCTGTTTGTTGTTTAAATCTTCCAGGTGTTTATTAAACATTTCTTGTATCTTTTTGCTCTGTGCCTCCATGCTTTTTTGAGATCTTGGATCATCTTTACTGTCATTTCTGCAAATTCTTTTTCTGTCTCCTCTTCACTTAGCTGTTTTCCTGGTGTTTTATCTCATTGCTTCGTCTGGAACGTATTTGTCTGCTGTCTCATTTTATCTAACTTTCTGTTTTCTGTTACACAGACTGCAGGATTATAGTTCCTCTTTCTTCTGGTGTCTGCCCCTAGGTGGGTGCGGCTGGTCTAAGGGGCTTGTGCAGACTTCCTGGTGGGAGGGACTGGTGCCTGCCCACTGCTGGGTGGAACTGGGTCTTGTCCCTCTGGTGGGCAGGGCTTTTCAAGGGGTATGTGTTCAGGAAGACTTTGAAGTGTGGTGATGAGTGGGACTGTGTTTTTGCCCTGTTGGTTGGTTGGCCTGAGCTTCCCAACACTAGATCCTAAGGGATGTATTGGGCGGGACTGGGCCTTGGTGTCAATGAATACTCCCCAGCACCCCTGCCACCAGTGTCCTTGTCCCCACAGTGAGCTACAGGTGCCCCTCGCCTCCCCAGGAGACCCTCCAAGACCAGCAGGTAGGTCTGGCCCAGGCTCCTATGAGGTCACTCCTTTTCCAGCTGGGTCCCAGGGTACATGAGACCTGTGTGCCCTCTGAGAATGGCATTTGTTTCCCCCAGTCCTGTGACAGTCCTGTGATCAAGCCCTGCTGGCCTTCAAAGCCAAATGCTCTGGGGTCTCATCCCCCTGATGCCAGACCCCCCGCCTGAGGAGCCTGACATGGGCTTGGAACTCACTCCTGGGAGAACCTCTGTGATCCTGTTATTTTCCAGTTTCTGGGTCATCCATCCATGTGGTCATCCATCCATCCGGGTACAGGGTTTGATTACATTATGAGTGCATTCCCTTCTGCAATCTTGTTGTGGCCTCTTCTTTGTCTTTGGAAGTTGAACATCTTATTGGTGGGTTCTGGTTCTGGTTTGTTGATGGTTGTTCAGTATTCAGTTGTGATTTTGGTGTTTTCGTGAGAGGAGGTGAGCTCAGGTCCTTCTGTTCCACCATCTTGTCAGGAAATCAAGAAGCTGTTGATTTTTAAACTCAGCTTTCTGTTAGGATTTCTTTGTCTGCCTATGTGAAAAACATGCTTCTACAACAAAGAAATGCTGCATTTATATACTGCTTATATTCTTTTTAAACTTTAGAACCAACTTCACTAATAGTATATTTGAACATTCAGTTAGTGAATTTGTGTCCATTGGTTTCTCGAATGCAAGTTGTGTTGAATCATCCATAGGCTCAGATTGATTAATATACCAACAGATTGTTTATTCTATGAGATCTTATATTTTGCATTATTATATGGAGGTACATTGTACAGAAATAGTTTAAAGGGAAAGAGTAAACTCATACATGAGCAATAACTGGCTAAAATTATTCTTTTTCATGTTATTTTCAATTAAATACTATACAGATGGATACTTTTTTGCTGGTAGGTGTGGTCAGGAGGAGATAGTCAAAGGGGAACCAGATCCTGAAGTACAGGTGGGACCTGAGGTAGGATGGCAAGTATATGTTAGTTTCAGTATCTTCCAGAGGACTGGAGTCCTACAGGTCAGAGTCATTTGAATTACAGAGGAGTGATCATTCAGAGCATGCAGTACCGGTCTAGACTTTGGGGGTTGGGGCAAGGTGTTGATCAAGGTAAGTGCCCAGTTGTCTCAAGGAAGAACTGACTTTTGAATATGAGGCAGTGATGTTTCAAGTCTTTGTATTTTCTGCTAAGGGGAAGGAACCATTTAATTTAAAAGTGGTTTGATTTAATCCTGATTGGAGCAAGGACGAGACTTTTAACTCTGAGTGAAGGTGCAGATTTGGAGAAACCAAGTGTTAAACAGATGAGTGAGGGTAAAGGCACGGGGTGAAGAAGAAAAGGAGTTAACCTTTGTTTTCAGACCCACCGCAGTGACAGTCATGAATATCTACTGAAATTATGTCACTCTTACAGGGCAGCATAAACTTACTCTGCTGTGGCATAAGAAGAAATACATAGGGAATTACCTGGCAGTCCAGTGGTTTGGATTCCATGCTTCTTCCATTGCAGAGGCCTGGGTTTGCTCCCTGGTACGGGAACTAAGATCCTGGGAACTAAGTGCCACTCAGTTCAGTTCAGTTCAATTGTTCAGTCGTGTCCGACTCTTTGAGACCCCATGAACCGCAGCATGCCAGGCCTCCCTGTCCAGCACCAACTCCCAGAGTCCACCCAAACCCATTCCATCGAGTCCATGATGCCATCCAACCATCTCATCCTCTGTCGTCCCCTTCTCCTCCTGCCCCCAATCTTTCCCAGCATCAGGGTCTTTTCCAATGAGTCAGCTCTTCGCATCAGGTGGCCAAAGTATTGGAGTATCAGCTTCAACATCAGTCCCTCCAATGAACACCCAGGACTGATCTCCTTTAGGATGGACGGGTTGGATCTCCTTGCAGTCCAAGAGACTCTCAAGAGTCTTCTCCAACACCACAATTCGAAAGCAACAATTCTGCTCTCAGCTTTCTTTATAGTCCAACTCTCACATCCATACATGACCACTGGAAAAACCATAGCCTTGACTAGATGGACCTTTGCTGGCAAAGTAATGTCTCTGCTTTTGAATATGCTGTCTAGGTTGGTCATAACTTTCCTTCCAAGGAGTAAGCGTCTTTTAGTTTCATGGCTGCAGTCACCATCTGCAGTGATTTTGGAGCCCAGAAAAATAAAGTCTGACACTGTTTCCACTGTTTCCCCATCTATTTCCCATGAAGTGATGCGACCAGATGCCATGATCTTAGTTTTCTGAATGTTAAGCTTTAAGCCAACTTTTTCACTCTCCTCTTTCACTTTCATCAAGAGGCTCTTTAGTTCTTCTTCACTTTCTGTCATAAGGGTATGCACTTTCTGCATATCTGAGGTTATTGATATTTCTCCTGGCAATCTTGATTCCAGCTTGTGTTTCCTCCAGCCCAGCGTTTCTCATGATGTACTCTGCATATAAGTTAAATAAGCAGGGTGACAATATACAGCCTTGATGTACTCCTTTTTCTATTTGGAACCAGTCTGTTGTTCATGTCCAGTTCTAACTGTTGCTTCCTCACCTGTATATAGGTTTCTCAAGAGGCAGGTCAGGTAGTCCCATCTCTTGCCATCTCTTTCAGAATTTCCACAGTTTTTTGTGATCCACACAGTCAAAGGCTTTGGCATAGTCAATAAAGCAGAAATAGATGTTTTTCTGGAACTCTTTTGCTTTTTCAGTGATCCAGTGGATGTTGGCAATTTGATCTCTGGTTCCTCTGCCTTTTCTAAAACCAGCTTGAACATCTGGAAGTTCCCGGTTAATGTATTGCTGAAGCCTGGCTTGGAGAATTTTGAGCATTACTTTACTAGCATGTGAGATAGGTGCAATTGTGTGGTAGTTTGAGCATTCTTTGGCATTGCCTTTCTTTGGGATTGGAATGAAAGCTGACCTTTCTAGTCCTGTGGCCACTGCTGAGTTTTCCAAATTTGCTGACATATTGAGTGCAGCACTTTGACAGCATCATCTTTTAGGGTCTGAAATAGCTCAACTGGATTCCATCACCTCCACTAGTTTTGTTTGTAGTGATGCTTCCTAAGGCCCACCTGACTTCGCATTCCAGGATGTCCGGCTCTAGGTGAGTGTGAGTGATCACACCTTCGTGATAATCTGGGTCGTGAAGATCTTTTTTGTACAGTTCTTTTGTGTATTCTTGCCACCTCTTCTTAATATCTTCTGCTTCTGTTAGGTCCATACCATTTCTGTCCTTTATCGAGCCCATCTTTGTATGAAATGTTCCCTTGATATCTCTAATTTTCCTGAAGAGATCTCTAGTCTTTCTCATTCTGTTGTTTTCCTCTATTTCTTTGCATTGATTGCTGAGGAAGGCTTTCTTATCTCTCCTTGCTATTCTTTGGAACTCTGCATTCAAATGGGTATATCTTTCCTTTTCTTCTTTGCTTTTCACTTCCCTTCTTTTCACAGCTATTTGTAAGGCCTCCTCAGACAGCCATTTTGCTTTTTTGCATTTCTTTTTCTTGGGGATGGTCTCAATCCCTGTCTCCTGTACAATATCACGAACCTCATTCCATAGTTCATCAGGCACTCTGTCTTTCTGATTTAGTCCCTTAAATCTATTTCTCACTTTCACTGTATAGTCATAAGGGATTTGATTTAGTTCATACCTGAATGGTCTAGTGGTTTCCCCTACTTTGGTTTCCCCCAAATCTAAGTCTGAATTTGGCAATAAGGAGTTTATGATCTGAGCCACAGTCTGTTCCCGATCTTGTTTTTGCTGACCGTATAGAGCTTCTCCATCTTTGGCTGCAAAGGATATAATCAGTCTGATTTCGGTGTCGACCATCTGGTGATATCCATGTGTAGAGTCTTCTCTTGTGTTGTTGGAAGAGGGTGTTTGCTATGACCAGTGCGTTCTCTTGGCAGAACTCTATTAGCCTTTGCTCTGCTTCATTCTGTACTCCAAGGCCAAATTTGCCAGTTACTCCAGGTGTTTCCTGACTTCCTACTTTTGCATTCCAGTCCCCTATAATGAAAAGGGCATCTTTTTTGGGTGTTAGCTCTAGAAGGTCTTGTAGGTCTTCATAGAACCGTTAAACTTCAGCTTCTTCAGTGTTACTGATCAGGGCATAGACTTGGGTTACTGTGATATTGAATGGTTTGCCTTGGAAACGAACAGAGGTCATTCTGTCGTTTTTGAGATTGCATTCAAGTACTTCATTTCGGACTCTTTTTTTGACTATGATGGCCACTCCATTTCTACTGGGGGATTCCTGCCCGCAGTAGTAGATATAATGGTCATCTGAGTTAAATTCACCCATTCCAGTCCATCTTAGTTTGCTGATTCCTAGAATGTTGACATTCACTCTTGCCATCTCCTGTTTGACCACTTCCAATTTGCCTTGATTTGTGGACCTAACATTCCAGGTTCCTATGCAATATTGCTCTTTACAGCCTCGAATCTTGCTTTTATCACCAGTCCCACCCACAACTGGGTGTTGTTTTTGCTTTGGCTCCATCCCTCCATTCTTTCTGTAGTTATTTCTCCGCTGATCTCCAGTAGCATATTGGGCACCTACTGACCTGGGGAGTTCATCTTTTAATGTCCTATCTTTTTGCCTTTTCATACCGTTCATGGGGTTCTCGAGGCAAGAATACTGAAGAGGTTTGCCATTCCCTTCTCCCGTAGACCACATTCTGTCAGACCTCTCCACCATGAGCCGTCTGTCTTGGGTGGCCCCACATGGCATGGCTCAGTTTCATTGAGTTAGAGAAAGAAGGCCGTGGTCTGTGTGATCAGATTGGATAGTTGTTCACGTGCCACTGGAAGTTGCCAAAAAAAAAAAGTAGTATATAAAAAATTTGATCTTTGTCCCACGTTCCTGACCACTTGCTCCTAAAACCTGTGGAATCTTAGGAGTGATAAGAGTGTTTTTGTATCCCCTCCAGACAGCTGTATCCCCTTAAAGAATGGGGGCTGTTTGCCAAAGCAGCTAAGTGTGTGATTAGAAGGTTGGCACTTACAAGTGCCTTTGCTGTATCTCTGGGGAAGAAAAAGGGACTGAAGATTGAACTAAGCACCAGTGACCAGTGATTTAATTGGTCTAGTGTATGTAATGAAACTGGGCTTCCCGAGTCGCTCAGTGGTAAAGAATCGCCTGCCAGTGCAGGAGACATGGGTTCGATCCCTGGGTTGGGAAGATCCGCTGGAGAGGGAAAGGGCAACTCACTCCAGTTTTCTTGCCTGGGAAATCCCATGGACAGAGAAGCCTGGCGGGCTGCAGTTCATGGAGCTGCAAAAGAGTTGGGCCAATTGAGCAGCTACACAACAACAACAGTGTGATGAAGTCTCCCTAAAAACCAGTGAAGGACAGGGCTTGGACACTTTCCAGGTTGGTGAACACATCCAGGTGCTGAGAGGGCGGTGCTCCGTGCCCCCTCCCGTAACTTGCCCCGCATCCCTTTTGTTTGGTTGTATCCTTCATAATCAACTGGTAATCATAAATACACTATTCTCCGGAGTTCTGTGAGTCCTTCTGGTGGACTGTTGACGCCGAGGCGAGAGTCTGGTGACCTCCCCGTTCACAGCCAGGTGGCAGCCTGGGCAGTGCAGTTGGCACCCGGCTTGGGTCCAGTCTTGTTGGACTGAACCTGTGGATTCTGACGATGACCCCGGGCCGTGTGTCAGAAGGCAACTGAATTGTAGGTTATCCACCTGGTGTCTAGAGCAATTGAGAGTTGCTGGGTGTGAGAAAGAACCCCACACATTTGTTGTCAGAAGTGTTGTGAGGAGAATTAGCCCACCTGCCTACAGCAAGTAGGGTCCTCACCATCTGTGTAGGTGCTTCTCTGCCCAGACCAGTTCATAAGCTCTGAGCTCATCTCCCTGCTGTGTCTATAGGTTCTGGTCTTGTTCTCCCACCCTGGACTCTCTTCTCTGCTTGTACCCTTGAACTCATTCAAATCCTGATTCTTTTTTAATTTTTTATTTATTTTTGGCTGTGTTGGCTCTTTGTTTTTGCTGGATGGGCTTTTCTCTAGTTGCAGTGAGCATGGGCTGCTCTCTAGTTGCAATATGCAGGCTTCTCATTGCAGTGTCTTCTCTTGCTGTGGAGCACGGGTTCTAGGGCATGAGGGCTTCAGTAGTTGTGGCATGTGGGCTCAGGAGTTGCAGCTCCCGGGCTCTAGAGCACAAGCTCAGGGATCTTTCCTGATCAGGGATTGAACCTGGGTCCCCTGCATTGGCAGGCAGATTCTTTACCACTGAGCCACTGGAGAAGCCCCATGTCCTGATTCTTGTCTTTGCTTTTATGATCAGACCGTGCTTCCTTCTGTGGCCTCTAATCCTTGGAACAGCATGTCGTTTCCCCGTGTTCTCTCTCCCTCTGGTGTGGCCTGTGGACCTGGCCATGCTTGGCTTTTCTCAAACAGTATACTCATGTGCTCTGGAGAGACTCTGAGAATCTTTCTGACTGCGATACCTGTTTTGGTGGATCACTTTCCCCTGTGCTGTCCTGGTTCCTGGCCATTCCTTCTGTGGTCAGTTCCACCGCCACTCACAGTAGGGACAGAGCGGGTAAAGGTCAGCCCATGGATTGTGTCAGCACTGGGCAGTTACTCTCTAAAGAGTTGAGAGGGAAGCAGGGAGGCACGTTTGTAATGGCTTACCACCAGTGTGATTCTTACATAGATTTTTATTTTTCATACAAATACTGAGCATAGTGGCTGGCCAAATGAAGCTTTCACAAAATGTTTATTGAATCGAAAGGGCAATAACAGTGGTCATAAATCTCCTACCAAAGATGAGAAAGCATCAGTGAGTAAAGACTCAGAGGGTCTTTGCTTTTTAGTCTATTCACATCTCTGAATGCAGTGGTACCTAATGTGTCTTTATCCTTTTTAGTGCTCCCAGTGGCCTTCTCTATTGTGGGTAAAAATCCAGAAATAATCCACAGGAATACTCTTAAGTATCTTGTGCTGAATAGAAAATGGTTTTTAAAAGGTGGAACATCTTATATTTGACATACCAGTTGAGTGTATTCCTAGAAGTGGAGTTTGTCTTGTTCAGTCTCTGAGTCATGTCTGACTCTCTGCGGCCCTGTGGACTGCAGCATGCCGGGTTTCCCTGTCCTTCCCTGTCTCCTGGAGCTTGCTCAAACGCGTGCCCATTGAGTTGGTGATGCCATTTGATTAGACTGTTTAATTTACACTGAGTAATATTAGATTTCCATTTTTCAGAGGTGTGGGCGTAAGAATGACAGAGCCGGTGTATCTCAGCCCTTCATTTGATAATGTCCTGCCCAACTACTTGTTTTTACAGGTAAGTGTTTGTAAAAACAAATATTTAGTGACATTGAAATATCCTTCAGTGAATTATTTGAAATCTAAGGATTTGTTCTGTTTCTGTTAACTTTTTTTTTTTTGTAGTGTATTTGTATATTTTCTGATCTACCTTTGGTAGCAAGAAAAAGCTGAGATTTTCAACTACGTTTTCTCCCTTCCTTTGCCCAACAATGTTTTAATAGCTTATTGTAATGATTGCTTTCCATCTCAGCATATAAATCCTTAAATAATGCATGCATTTGCTATACATATTAGTGTTTCACGTGTGACAGTGAGATTCAAATGGTTTACTATTAGCAGATTTTGGTCAGATGGTTATCAATTGCTGCGATATAACAATTTGCGTTATCTAGTTTATGATGTACTTTCATATACAGTAACTGATATGATTTGTTACAATCTACTGGTTAGGTAGCAGCATTTATCATTACTGTTGTTATTATTTCCAATATAAGATGGAGAAAAGGAAAGATACAACAATATAAGTGTAGAGTTCCAAAGAATAGCAAGGAGAGATAAGAAAGCCTTCCTCCGAGATCAATGCAAAGAAATAGAGGAAAACAGTAGAATGGGAAAGACTAGAGATTTCTTCAAGAAAGTTAGAGATACCAAGGGAACATTTCATGCAAAGATGAGCTCGATAAAGGACAGAAATGGCATGGACCTAACAGAAGCAGAAGATATTAAGAGGAGGTGGCAAGAATACACAGAAGAACTGTACAAAAAAGATCTTCATGACCCAGATAATCATGATGGTGTGATCACCCACCTAGAGCCAGACATCCTGGCATGCGAAGTCAGGTGGGCCTTAGGAAGCATCACTACGAACAAAGCTAGTGGAGGTGATGGAATTCCAGTTGAGGTATTCCAAATCCTGAAAGATGATGCTTTAAACTGCTGCACTCAATATGCTAGCAAATTTGGAAAACTCAGCAGTAGCCACAGGACTGGAAAAGGTCAGTTTTCATTCCAGTCCCAAAGAAAGGCAATGCCAAAGAATGTTCAATCTACCGCACAATTGTACTCATCTCACATGATAGTAAAGCAATGCTCAAAATTCTCCAAGCCAGGCTTCAGCAATACGTGTACTGTGAACTTGCAGATGTTCAAGGTGGATTTAGAAAAGGCAGAGGAACCAGAGATCAAATTGCCAACATCCGTTGGATGATCAAAAAAGCAAGAGAGTTCCAGAAAAATATCTATTTCTGCTTTATTGACTATTTCAAAGCTTTTGACTGTGTGGATCATAACAGACTCTGGAAAATTCTGAAAGAGATGGGAATACCAGACCACCTGACCTGCCTCTTAAGAAACCTGTATGCAGGTCAGGAAGCAACAGTTAGAACTGGACATGGACAACAGACTGGTTCCAAATAGGAAAAAGAGTACGTCAAGGCTGTATATTGTCACCCTGCTTATTTAACTTACATGCAGAGTACATCATGAGAAACTCTGGGCTGGAAGAAGCACAAGCTGGAATCAAGATTTCCGGGAGAAATATCAATAACCTCAGATATGCAGATGACACCACCCTTATGGCAGAAAGTGAAGAAGAACCAAAGAGCCTCTTGATGAAAGTGAAAGTGGAGAGTGAAAAAGTTGGCTTAAAGCTCAACATTCAGAAAACTAAGATCATGGCATCTGGTCCCATCACTTCATGGGAAATAGATGGGGAAACAGTGGAAACAGCAGGTGACTTTATTTTGGGGGGCTCCAAAATCACTGCAGATGGTGACTGCAGCCATGAAATTAAAAGACGCTTACTCCTTAGAAGAAAAGTTACAACCAACCTAGACAGCATATTAAAAAGCAGAGACATTACTTTGTCAACAGAGGTCCGTCTAGTCAAAACTTTGGTTTTTCCAGTGGTCATGTATGGATGTGAGAGTTGGAATCTAAAGAAAACTGAGCGCCGAAGAATTGATGCTTTTGAACTGTGGTGTTGGAGAAGACTCTTGAGAGTCCCTTAAACTACAAGGAGATCCAGCCAGTCCATCCTAAAGGAGATCAGTCCTGAATATTCATTGGAAGGACTGGTGCTGAAGCTGAAACTCTAATACTTTGGCTACCTGATGCGAAGAACTGACTCATTGGAAAAGACCCTGATGCTGGGAAAGATTGAAGGCGGGAGGAGAAGGGGATGACAGAGGATGAGATGGTTGAATGGCATCACTGACTCAGTGGACATGAGTTTGATTAAATTCCGGGAGTTGGTGATGGACAGGGAGGCCTGGTGTGCTGCAGTCCATGGTGTTGCAAAGAGTCGGACATGACTGAACTACTGAACTGAACTGAACTGAAAGAAGTCAAGTAGAGATCAGATCAGATCAGATCAGTCGCTCAGTCGTCTCCGACTCTTTTCGACCCCATGAATCACAGCACGCCAGGCCTCCCTGTCCATCACCAACTCCCGGAGCTCACCCAGACTCAAGTCCATCGAGTCAGTGATGCCATCCAGCATCTCATCCTCTGTCGTCCCCTTCTCCTCCTGCCCCCAATCCCTCCCAGCATCAGAGTCTTTTCCAATGAGTCAACTCTTTGCATGAGGTGGCCAAAGTACTGGAGTTTCAGCTTTAGCATCATTCCTTCCAAAGAAATCCCAGGGCTGATCTCCTTCAGAATGGACTGGTTGGATCTCCTTGCAGTCCAAGGGACTCTCAAGAGTCTTCTCCAACACCACAGTTCAAAAGCATCAATTCTTCAGCGCTCAGCCTCCTTCACAGTCCAACTCTCACATCCATACGTGACCACAGGAAAAGCCATAGCCTTGACTAGATGGACCTTTGTTGGCAAAGTAATGTCTCTGCTTTTGAATATGCTATCTAGGTTGGTCATAACTTTCCTTCCAAGGAGTAAGAGTCTTTTAATTTCATGGCTGCAGTCACCATCTGTAGTGATTTTGGAGCCCAGAAAAATAAAGTCTGACACTGTTTCCACTGTTTCCCCATCTATTTCCCATGAAGTGATGGGACCAGATGCCATGATCTTTGTTTTCTGAATGTTGAGCTTTAAGCCAACTTTTTCACTCTCCACTTTCACTTTCATCAAGAGACTTTTGAGTTCCTCTTCACTTTCTGCCATAAGGGTGGTGTCATCTGCATATCTGAGGTTATTGATATTTCTCCCTGAAATCTTGAATCCAGTTTGTGCTTCATTCAGGCTGGCATTTCACATGATGTACTCTGCATATAAGTTAAATAAGCAGGGTGACAATATACAGCCTTGACGTACTCCTTTTCCTATTTGGAACCAGTCTGTTGTTCCATGTCCAGTTCTAACTGTTGCTTCCTGACCTGCATACAGGTTTCTCAAGAGGCAGGTCAGGTGGTCTGGTATTTCCATCTCTTGAAGAATTGTCCACAGTTTATTGTGATCCACACAGTCAAAAAGGCTTTGGCATAGTCAATAAAGCAGAAATAGATGTCTTTCTGGAACTCTCTTGCTTTTACCATGATCCAGCGGATGTTGGGAATTTGATCTCTGGTTCCTCTGCCTTTTCTAAAACCAGCTTGAACATCAGGAAGTTCACGGTTCACGTATTGCTGCAGCCTGGCTTGGAGAATTTTGAGCATTACTTTATTAGTGTGTGAGATGAGTGCAATTGTGCGGTAGTTTGAGCATTCTTTGGCATTGCCTTTCTTTGGGACTGGGATGAAAACTGACCTTTTCCAGTCCTGTGGCCACTGCTGAGTTTTCCAAATTTGCTGGCATATTGAGTGCAGCACTTTCACAGCATCATCTTTCAGGATTTGGAATAGCTCCACTGGAATTCCATCACCTCCACTAGCTTTGTTTGTAGTGATGCTTTCTAAGGCCCGCTTGACTTCACATTCCAGGATGTCTGGCTCTAGGTCAGTGATCACACCATCGTGATTATCTGGGTCGTGAAGATCTTTTTTGTACAGTTCTTCTGTGTATTCTTGCCATCTCTTCTTAATATCTTCTGCTTCTGTTAGGTCCATACCATTTCTGTCCTTTATCGAGCTCATCTTTGAATGAAATGTTCCTTTGGTATCTCTGATTTTCTTGAAGAGATCCCTAGTCTTTCCCATTCTGTTGTTTTCCTCTATTTCTTTGCATTGATTGCTGAAGAAGGCTTTCTTATCTCTTCTTGCTATTCTTTGGAACTCTGCATTCAGATGCTTATATCTTTCCTTTTCTCCTTTGCTTTTCGCTTCTCTTCTTTTCACAGCTATTTGTAAGGCCTCCCCAGATAGGCATTTTGCTTTTTTGCATTTCTTTTCCATGGGGATGGTCTTGATCCCTATCTCCTGTACAGTGTCACGAACCTCATTCCATAGTTCATCAGGCACTCTATCTATCAGATCTAGGCCCTTAAATCTATTTCTCACTTCCACTGTATAATCATAAGGGATTTGATTTAGGTCATACCTGAATGGTTTAGTGGTTTTCCCTACTTTCTTCTATTTAAGCCTGAATTTGGCAATAAGGAGTTCATGGTCTGAGCCACAGTCAGCTCCTGGTCTTGTTTTTGCTGACTGTATAGAGCTTCTCCATCTTTGGCTGCAAAGAATATAATCAATCTGATTTCGGTGTTGACCGTCTGGTGATGTCCATGTATAGAGTCTTCTCTTGTGTTGTTGGAAGAGGGTGTTTGTTATGACCAGTGCATTTTCTTGGCAAAACTCTATCAGTCTTTGCCCTGCTTCATTCCGTATTCCAAGGCCAAAATTGCCTGTTACTCCAGGTGTTTCTTGACTTCCTATTTTTGCATTCCAGTCCCCTATAATGAAAAGGACATCTCTTTTGGGTGTTAGTTCTAAAAGGTCTTGTAGGTCTTCATAGAACCGTTCAACTTCAGCTTCTTCAGCGTTACTGGTTGGGGCATAGACTTGGATTACTGTGATATTGAATGGTTTGCCTTGGAAACGAACAGAGGTCATTCTGTCGTTTTTGAGATTGCATCCAAGTACTGCATTTCGGACTCTTTTGTTGACCATGATGGCCACTGCATTTCTACTGGGGGATTCCTGCCCGCAGTAGTAGATATAATGGTCATCTGAGTTAAATTCACCCATTCCAGTCCGTTTCAGTTTGCTGATTCCTAGAATGTCGACGTTCACTCTTGCCATCTCTTGTTTGACCACTTCCAATTTGCCTTGATTCATGGACCTGACATTCCAGGTTCCTATGCAATATTGCTTTTTACAGCATTGGACCTTGCTTCTATCACCAGTCCCATCCACAACTGGGTGTTGTTTTTGCTTTGGCTCCATCCCTTCATTCTTTCTGGAGTTATTTCTCCACTGATCTCCAGTAGCATACTGGGCACCTATTGACCTGGGGAGTTCCTTTTTCAGTATCCTATCATTTGCCTTTTCATACTGTTCATGGGGTTCTCAAGGCAAGAATACTGAAGTGGTTTGCCATTCCCTTCTCCAGTGGACCACATTCTGTCAGATCTCTCCACCATGACCTGCCCGTCTTGGGTTGCCCATGGGCATGGCTTAGTTTCATTGAGTTAGACAAGGCTGTGGTCTTAGTATGATTAGATTGACTAGTTTTCTGTGAGTATGGTTTCAGTGTGTTTGCCCTCTGATGCCCTCTTGCAACACCTACCCTCTTACTTGGGTTTCTCTTACCTTGGGTGTTGGGTATCTCTTCACTGCTGCTCCAGCAGAGCACAGCCATTACTCCTTACCTTGGACGAGGGGTATCTCCTCACCGCCGCCCTTCCTGACCTTCAACGTGGGATAGCTCCTCTAGGCTCTCCTGCGCCCGCACAGCCACGGCTCCTTGGACGTGGGGTTGGTCCTCCCGGCCACCGGCCCTGGCCTCGGTCGTTGGGTTGCTCCTCCCCACCGCTGCCCTTGGCCTCGGGTTTAGGGGCGTGGGATAGCTCCTCCCACCCGTCGCCCCTGGCCTCCGGCTTAGGGGCATGGGGTAGCTCCTCCCGCCCGCTGCCCCTGGCCTCGGGCTTGGGGCGTGGGGTATCTCCTCTTGGCCACTGCCCCGACCTCGGACGTGGGGTAACTCCTTTCGTCACCGCCCCTGACCTCGGACGCAGGGTAACTCCTCTCGTCACCGCTCCTGACCTTGGATGCTAGGTATCTCCTCTCGGCCGACCCCCCTGACCTCGGACGCGGGGTAGCTCCTTTCGGCTGTTCCTGCGCCGTCGCGGTCTGGTACTCTCAGCCACTGCCCCTGACCTCGGACGTGGGGTAACTCCTCTTGGCCGCTGCCCTTCGGGCATGGGGTCCTCCTGGCTTCTGCCCCTGACTTCGGACATGGGGTGGCTCCTCTCAGCCGCACTTTGGTGCGCCCGTCGGAGCCACCACAGAAACATTTTATGGATTTGCATGTATCTCTGTTAGATAAATGAAAATGATTCCTGAAAAGTTTAAGATGGCCACCAACTTAAGGCAGTGGTATTTGTAACACATAGAACAGGTCATTTAGTAGTGTGTCAGATTTTGGCTTTTTTCTTACACTTGTACTTAAAATGTGAGTGCTCTCTTGTTTGAAATAATTTTTACTAAAACCTAAAATAAGAAGAAGCTACACAAGGACTAAAATTCTATTGAGATGACCACGATTTTAAGACCTTTCAGTGAACAAGCAAAAATCGCTGGAGGTGAAATGGAGAAGGCAGTAAAGAAAGAATCACTTTGTGCCTGCTTCTATTTCCCCACTGCCTTCCAGTGCCTTTACCACCCCCGCTTTTTTTTAACAATTAAAAAAATTTTTATTTTTGGCTGTGTTGAGTTTTCTTTGCTGTGTGGGCTTTTCTCTAGTTGTGGTGAGTGAGGGCTACTCTCTAGTTGTGGTGTGCGGGCTTCTCATTGTGGTGGCTTCTCTTGTTGTGGGGCACAGGCTCCAGGTGCACAGGCTTCAGGAGTTGTTGCACATGGGCTTAGTCTCTGTGGCACATGGAGTCTTCCCATACCAGGGATTGAACCCGTGTCCCCTGGATTGGCAGTGAATTCCTATCCACTGTGCCACCAGGGAAGTCCTTAGAGCCTTTAAATACCATCGTGTTAACAAGGAATTTATTTCAAACCACAGTCTGTATAGACCAGTTTCTATGTAGCTGTATTTTTTAAAAGCTAAAAAATGTTCGGCTGTTGCTGAAAGGCACAGATGTCAATCAGTTCATCAGAAATACCTTAAGCGTCGTCTGAACTCCTTTGCTCCTGATGTTCCTTTCAGATCACGACAAAAGTAAAAATGTAAAAGGTTTCCCTAGACCCAGATATCGAATGTTCCTTAGGATCCATCTCATCAAGCAGGCAGTGGACAAATTTATTTGCTTTCTTTCCTATCCATTGATTCAACATTAAAAAAAAAAATTACTCCCCAAGTGGTGTCCTGTGATGTAACGTGTTAGAAATGTAAACATTGATCTTTCCGTTCAGGTCTTTATATTTTGTGAGCAGCAGGTTCACTCCTGGTGTCTTCGACATCATTGGTTTAGCCCATCCAATAGAATTCTTTGTTGGGAACAAGATTGACAAAATGAGCAAGATGATTGGACATGGCATAAAAAGCTGAAATTGCAGCTATATCCCAGGTACCTTCTTGGTTGAGGCTGTGCACCTGCAGCTTTTTGAAACGGTCATCTGTTACATCATCAGCTTGGGAAATAGCGAACACCCATTCCAGCATTGCCTTTTCCTGGGCAGGGAGGTCAGACTTTGTCTAGTTAACGCAGACCTGGTCAGAGAGCGCTGGCTTCTTCAAGAAGACCCTTTACTGGGCACTGTGGATGACCACGCTATGTGACCATGTTGGCTAGGCTGATCACCCAAATGAGAGCTCCCTGTCAGCTTTGCTGCGCTGGTCTGTTTCCTTTTTCAGGTGGCATTGTAATAAGCAAAAAAGCTCTGAATTTCAGTGGCCGGTGAAACAGCACTTTAGATACGTTTGGTAAAAATCCTGTCATCAGCCGCACGACACTGAAGCTGCAGAGCGCTGACATGTGCGTTGGTCTTAATACTCGGTATACGCCCATCTGTGCACAGAGAGAAGGAGAGCTTGCTTGTCTGTGTCTCCTTCCTCACCATTGGTTTTCTCTTTTGAAGGGGTGATCTTGGATTCACTTGAGCACTGTAACCCTCTCAAGTTTCTGAGTACCTGTGAATCGATGTGTTTCAGCGTAAGAATGAATGGAAACCTTTGAACTTAAAAAATAGCACACATGTTGGATTTCCCTGGTGGTCCAGTGGTTATGACTTCATGCTCACAGAGTAGGGGGTACAGATCCAATCCCTGGATGCCTCATGGTGTGGCCTGAAACACTAAAAAAATGAATAAATAAAAAATAGCCCTATGTTTCTTAACCTCTAATTTTTTTTCCTGCCAAGCAATTTTTAAAATAAATGATTATGTAATGTTATTCTATCATACTGAAGACTGACCCGTCATCCTCCAGTCTTTATATAATGAATACTAATAATGTGTTAATAATTTAATAAAAATTTATACCTATAGATGGAGATATTTTTGGCTTATGTAATCTTTCATAATATATTTGTGAGTGCTGACCAGAAATAGCTAAAATGTTTTCACTTTCTGTTGCTGAAGTGTGGTCATGGTGGGGAGATAGGAACCCAGATATGCCTTTAAGAGGCATCAGTGGCATAAAACGAAGATTCTTAGGTCGGAATTAGCAAAGCACCTCATATGGCAAGGTTTTGTACACTTTCTGGGTAAAGATACAAAGCTGTGGCGGATTCATTTTGATATTTGGCAAATCTAATACAGTTATGTTAAGTTTAAAAATAAAATAAAATTAAAAAAAAAAAAAAAAAAGATACAAAGCTTTTTCACACTTATAAGACATCTCTTGCCTTCAGAATGTTGAGAACCACTGAATTGAAAAAGGACAGGGTGCATTTTTTGGTGAATTGGTTGGGGAAATGCATCGTGTGTGTGTGTGTGTGTGTGTGTGTCTGTGTGTGTTTGTGTGTATGGATGCCTTGTGAGATCACAAGATACTCTGGGAAATTGAGAATTTTCTGACACTGGTATATTTACAATAAAAATACTCTTGGCTGAGGATGTTGTACTGGGTTACCTCCGGTAATCTCTTCTTAAAATTATTTGTTTTTTCATGGCTGCTCTGGGTCTTTGTTACTGAGCATGAGCTTTATCTCATTGTGGTGTGGGGGCTACTGTTCAGCTGCAGTGTGCCGGTTTAGTTGCTCTGCGGCAAGTGGGATCTTCCTGGACCAGGGATCGAACCTATGTCCTCAGCATTGGCAGGCAGATTCTTAAGCACAGAAGTCCCTCCAGTAATCTCTACGTTCTCTGTTTCTGAAATTTAAAGTGATCTAGAGTCACTGACAGCCGATCATTTTATTTTTTCCTTATAGAATTTGCCATCTGCTGTAGTAAGCCATGTTCTGGATCCTCAGCCTGGAGAGAAGATTCTAGATTTGTGTGCAGCACCCGGAGGCAAAACAACACACATTGCAGCACTGATGCACGATCAGGTGAGGCCGTCCGTGCAGAGCTGCCCATGGTGTCACTGTCACGAAAGAGAAGTCTGTCCTTGGGCAACTGTAGCTCGGATTTTACTGCTTTTTCTTTCATGTGCATATTTGCTTGTGGCTTTGTAACCACTCTGTGCTTCAGCTGAGATTCTTCAGCTCAAGAAAAGTTTGCGAGTTGACGTTACCTTTCCTGTTTGTTTCAAATTCCGTAAAACCAGATGGTTCCTAAAATATACATGCTAGTAGCTTCAGTTACAATAGCTTTATTTCTTCAAAAAATTATTTTATATTGGAGTGTAGCTGATTAATAATGTGATAGTTTCAGGTGGACAGCAAAGGGATCTAAAATGAGGCAATGAACTTATAGCTTTCTTGATCAAGAGTCAGATTTTAATTGATTGCTGGACTGATTTTAAAAAAGACTTATCCTTACGATGAGTAGTGGGGTACACCAATAAACCAGAGTGACCAAAATGTCCTTCTTCATGGAGCTTACACTCCAGTAAAGGGACACAGATAACAAATGAGTAGAAGATAAGGCATGTGTAATTGTGGTGAGGGCTGCGGTGAAACACAAAGGGAGGGCCCTGGGGCTTGGGAATATGGCGAGACGGGAGAGTGAGTTTGCAGTTTCATGTGGGTAGCAAGGGAGAGCCGCCCTGGGAAGGTGGTATTTGGGGAAGATTTACAGGTGGGAAGGATGTTCCAGTGAGAGGAAATCATAAGGGTGAATGCGCTGAGGCTGGAGGCCGTCTTGACTTTTGGGGGGAACCTGAAGTAGTTTTGCTGTGTGGACTAAGTGATGAGGGAGAGAATCAGAGAGATGGGGTCAGGCCCGAGGCATTTTGGTGGAGGAGCTTTGCCAGGGTCTGAGGGGACTTTACACCTGCTCCAGAGATGGGAGCTTGCTTCTTACATTGGCCAAGGCCTCAGACAAGCTGTAAGAGGGAGCAATAGATGCAGAGAGACCACTTAGGAGACAGTAAGTCAGGGGACATCACAGAGCGGGTGAGAAGCTGGGCAGGTTCTGGCTATATTTTCAAGCTGGAGCTGTTAGGAGTTGTTGGTGGGTTGGACGTGGGTTGTGAAATGAGAGAGTAACCGAGGGTGACTCCTTAGGTTTTTGGCCAGAGAACCTAGAGAGACGGAGCTGCTGGATTGGGAGGACTCTGCGAGGAGTGCATTTGGCAGGGAAAAATCAGCCATGTTGTTGTTCAGTTGCTTAGTCGTGTCTAGCTCTTTGCGACCCCATGGACTGCAGCACATCAGGCTTCCCTGTCCGTCACTATCTCCTGAAGTTTGCTCAAATTCAGTTAGTGATGCCATCCAGACGTCGCATCCTCTGTTGTTCCCTTCTCCTCCTGCATTCAGTCTTTCCCAGCATCAGGGTCTTTTCCAGTGAATTGGCTCTTCATATCAAGTGGCCTTCGGCTATAGCATCAGCTTTGTTTAAAAGCAGCCACACAGCCTGGGTGGCTTACGGCTTACTCCTGAGTCCATTCTGGAGTCTGTGTGATTCAGTTGATCCCAGCCTGCCTGGCTCTAGCACTGGGTCAGTGATGGGTTAGCCAGAGGTTCTGATGACCTTGATGGGCTCACCCACTTGGGTTGGATGGCATTGGCTCAGCTGAGGCCACTGGAGTGTCTTGCTTCTGGTCCCTGCATCTCTCAGCTTCCTGTGGGACCAGGGTGTTCGCCCAGCAGAGGGCAGTAGTGATGGTCAGCAGTGGCAGAGGACAACGCAGAACCAGGATGCTGCTGGAGTGCTTTTCGCATCTCTGCCTACATCACCTTTGCTGTCATCCTATTGGCCAGTGGAAACCACGTGGCTGAGACCAGCTGGGACCAGCCGAGTGTTGCAAGGTCAACAGCAGAGGATGAGAATATGTGAAGACTTAAAAAATTGGGGCTGTTTAGGCAATGTCCCCGTGGGCCAGCACCCCTGGAACCTGAATAGAAATAACTGAGTCAGAATTGAATCCCAGATTTCATTACTGCTTTTGATTTGTTGTCATTGTTGATTTGTTTTAATGTAGTTAATCGGACTCTGTGTAAGTGTAGCCTCCTGGCTCACACTTCTGTAAAAGCAGCCTTCAGCCAGCATACTTTCTCCTTCATTGTAGTTACACTGGAACCTTATTCTGGTGGTTTTTGCCTACTTTTCCAGTTCCACTTGCTTGAAATGGTTTTCCTGTCCATCACGGTATTAATTGGAACTGTGCCGACTGCTCAACCTGGTGTCACCTCCAGGAGCATGATCAGAAAATCTTCAGTACTGTATAGTCTATGCAGTCGGTGCATATGTCACACAAGAAGGGAAAAAAAGAAAAATACAATGAAGAGTTTGTGTCACTATCTCTGCAGAACCATTTCACAGAGTGTTTTAAAATATGTGAATATCACAGTTCAGTTCAGTTGCTCAGTCACGTCCGACTCTTTGCAACCTCATGGACCGCAGCACGCCAGGCTTCCCTGTCCATCACCAACTCCCGGAGCTTGCTCAAACTCATGTCCATCGAGTCAGTGATGCCATCCAGCCATCTCATCCTCTGTCGTCCCCTTCTCCCGCCTTCAATCTTTCCCAGCATCAGGGTCTTTTCAAATGAGCCAGTTCTTGGCATCAGGTGGCCAAAGTATTGGAGCTTCAGCATCAGTCCTTCCAATGAATATTCAGGACCGGTTTCCTTTAGGATGGACTGGTTGGATCTCCTTGCAGTCCAAGGGACTCTTGAGAGTCTTCTCTAACACCACAGTTCAAAAGCTTCAATTCTTCAGCGCTCAGCCTTCTTTATGGTCCAACTCATCACATACATGACTTCTGGAAAAACCATAGCTTTGACTATGAATATCACAGCCTGTTCAGAAAACTGTAGCCTCTTCTCTTTAATGACTTTTTTAAAAGATTTTTTTTTTGATATGGACCATTTTTAAAGTATTGAATTTTTGCAGTATTATTTCTGTTTTTTCATGTTTTCTTTTTTTGGCTGCGTTGCTCCATGTGTGATCTTAGCTCCCCAGCTGGGGATCAAACCCGCCCCGCCCTGCCTTGGAACATGAAGTCTTAACCACTGGACTGCCAGGGAAGTCCCTATTGACTTTGACTTAAAGTGGTTCCATGTAAAATTATTTTTGAACTATTTTTTATAGTTCAGAACATTTTGCTGTGATACAGGATTATATTTTTCTGTCTTTAGTTGTCAGAATTCACATGAATTTTTGTTACGTGTACATAGCTCAGAAGGTACTGGGATAAAGGCTGGATTTTACAAGTAACATTCGTTTGCATCTCAGAGTTCTAGAAGGCAAATGTCTCAGAAAAACATGCTCTTCCAGAGGTGAGCAGGGCATATCAAATTGGTGATATTTTAATATTTATCTCAAATGGATATTTTAAAGTTTCTTTGTGTGATAAGTCGCTTCATTCGTGTCTGAGTCTGTGACCCCATGGGCTGTAGCCCGCCAGGCTCCTCAGTCAAGAACACTGTAGTGGGTTGCCATGCTCTCCTCCAGGGGATCATCCAGACCCGGGGATTGAACCCATGTCTCCTACATCTGTCTCCTGCATTGGCAGGCAAGTTCTTTACCACCAGCACCACCTGGGAGAAGATTGCTAACACTGCTGTTCAGTTTTGAGTTCTGTGGAGTAAAAGTAGATGGGCATTATAAGAAAATTATCTGGCAAGATTGTGTTCTTTAAAAGGAAATGCTTAATAGGTAGTCGATGTAAAGTTAGTATACATTTGGATGATGAATTCACCTTTAAAACTGGGGGAAACAGGAAAGTGGGGAAGAGTATAATCATGAGATTTTTTCTTTGATAATTTTCATGATTCCTTTGTATTTGCACTTTTTTATGTTTCTTTTTTTTCTTTTTTTTTTTTTTTAGGGAGAAGTGATAGCACTGGATAAAATACCCAAAAAAGTAGAAAAAATAAAGCAGAATGCATTATTGTTAGGATTGAATTCCATCCGGGCATTTTGCTTCGATGGAACAAAGGCCCTTAAACTTGATATGGTTAAGGACACAGACGGTGAGTTAAATTTTATCTTTCAAAGGCTTCTGTAATTGGCATTTACAGTCAGATTTTGCTGCCTTTGTGCCATCCCCTAAATATCCATAGGGCCTTGAAACTGTGTCGTGGGTCTAAGATATTTTGGCATAATAGATGTCTTTTTTGCTTTTCATCTCATCTTTGAATATCCGGTTTTAAATACAGAATCAAACCTCCAAGACTTGGTCAAACTCTTTGTTCTTAGCCTGTTTGTTTTAGTTTCGTATTACAGCTCAGGAAGTTGAGATTCTGTATAAGCCTTTCAGTTATATGATTCTTCGTGTTTCATTTTTCTTGAGGAATTGGTGATATGTAGAACTAGAAAGGAAAAACTGCAATGATTCTTGTTCTGGAATAAAATATTGCATTGGTTAAATCACTCTATTTCTCTATCTTTGTTTCTATTTAGACTTTATTTCATAAATTACTCAAGGAGTTTGCGTATTTTAATCAATTATGGGCGTTGTTTTCCTGGAATGTTTATTGATTAGATGCTGTTCGATTCATGTGATTTATAAAAAGCAATTTTTTAATTGGAGGATAATTGCTTTACAATTTGGTGTTTCTGCTGTACAACACTGTGAATCAGCTGTATGTATACACGTATCCCCTCCCTCCAGAGCCTCCCTCCCACCCCCACATCCCACCCCTCTAGGTCACTACAGAGCACCGGGCTCCCAGTGTTATGCAGAAACTGCCGCTAGCTGTCTGTTTTACGCATGGTAGTGTATATATGTCAGTACTACTTTCTCAATTTGTTTCATTCTCTCCTTCCCCTGCTGTGTGCACAAGTGTGTTCTCTACGTCTGTCTCTGCCTCTCCTGCAAATAGGTCATCAGTACCATTTATCTACTTTCCATATATATGTGTTAATGAATGATATTTGTTTTTCTCATTTACTTCACTCTGTGTGACAGACTCTAGGTTCATCTGCATCACTGCACATGACCCAGTTGGGTCACTTTTTATGCCCGAGTAATATTCCATTGATACATGTATCACATCTTCATGTGTTCGTCTGTCTGTAGACATCTAGGTTGCTTCCATGTCCTGGCCACTGTAAATAGGGCTGCAGTGAATGTTGGGGCACATGTGTCTTTTTGAATTACGGTTTTCTCAGGGCATGTGCCCAGTAGTGGGATTGCTGGGTCACATGGTAGTTCTATTTTGAGTGTTTTACAGAACCTTCATACTGTTCTTTGTGGTGGTTGTATCAGTTTACATTCCCACCAACAGTAAAAGAGGGTTCCCTTTTATCCACACCCTCTCCAGTATTTATTATTTGTAGATTGTTTGATGATAGCCATTCTGACTGGTGTGTGGAGATAACTCCTTGTAGTTTGATTTGCATTTCTTTAATAAGGAGGGATGTTGAGCATCTTTTTTTTTTTTTTGAGCATCTTTTTATGTGTTTGTTGACCATCTATATGTCTTTGGAGAAATATCTGTTTTGGTCTTCCACCCATTTTTTGATTGAGTTGTTTGTTATTTTGATATTGAGCTTCATGAACTGCTTCTATGTTTTGGAGATTAATCCTTTGTCTCTTGTTTCATTTGCAATTATTTTCGCACAATCTGAGGGTTGTCTTTGTGTCCTGTTTATGGTTTCCTTTTCTGTGCAGGGGCTTTTAAGTTTTGGTCCCATTTGTTTATTTTTATTTCAGTTACCCTAGAAGGTGGGTCAGAGAGGATCTTGATGCCATTTATGTCGAAGAATGTTCCTCCTGTTTTCCTCTAAGAGCTTTATAGTGTCATATCTTACTATAGGTCGTGGGTCTTATTTTACGTCTTTACTCCATTTTGAGTTTATTTTTGTGTCTGGTGTTAGAAAGTGTTCTGGTTTTATACTTTTACATGTAATGTGAAAGTGAAGTTGCTCAGTCGTGTCTGACTCTTTGCAACCCCATGGACTGTAGCCTTCCAGGCTCCTCCCTCCATGGGATTCTCCAGGCAAGAATACTGGAGTGGGTTGCCATTTCCTTCTCCAGGGGATCTTCCCGACCCAGGGATCGAACCCGGGTTTCCTGCATTCCAGGAAGACGCTTTAACCTCTGAGCCACCAGGGAAGCCCTGTAGCTGTCCAGTTTTCCAAGCACCTCTTATTGAAGAGACTGTCTTTTCTCCATTGTATATTCTTGCTTGATTCATGTGACTTAAAAATTTTTATTTTATATTGGAGTATAGGTGATTAACAACATGTTCGTTTCAGGTGTACAGCAAAGTGGTTGTTGTATATATCAGTTCAGTTCAGTTGCTCAGTTGTGTTCAACTCCTTGCGACCCCATGGACTGCAGCACACCAGGCCTCCCTGTCCATCACCAGCTCCTGGAGTTTACTCAAACTCATGTCCATTGAGTTGGTGATGCCATCCAGCCGTCTCACCCTCTGTCATCCCCTTTTCCTCTTGCCTTCAATCTTTCCCAGCTTCAGGGTCTTTTCAAATGAATCAGTTCTTCACATCAGGTGGCCAAAGTATTGGAGTTCAGCCTCAGCATCAGATGTATGTATACATGTATCTATTCTTCTCCAGTTTAGGTTATTACAGAGTATTGAGCAGAGCTCCTTGTGCTATCCAGTAGGCTCTTGTTCGTTATCTAATTTGAATATAGCATTGTGTGTATGTCAATCCCAAACTCCCAGTCGATCCCTCCTCCACACCCTTTCCCTTTAGCAATCATAAATTTGTTCTCTAAGTCTGTGAGTCTGTTTCTGTTTTGTAAATGAGTTCATTTGTATTGTTGTTTTGGATTCTGCATATAAGTAATGTCATAGGATATTTATCTTTGTCCGATTTGAGTTCATGGCATTATTTAGTTGTTTTTAATGGCTGAGTAAATACTCCATTGTATATGTACACCACATCTTCTTTATCCGTTCATCAGTCAGTGGACATTTAGATTGGTTCCATGTATTTGCTGTTGTAAATGGTGCTGAACATTGGGTGCATGTATCCTTTTGAACCATGTTTTTCTCTGGATATAGGTCCAGAAGTAGGGTTGCTGGATTATATGGTAGCTGTGTTTTTAGTTTTTTAAGGAACCTCCATACTGTTCTCCATAGTGGCTGTACCAGTACATTCCCACCAACAGTGTAGGAAGGTTCCTTTACCTCCACACCCTCTCCACCATTTATTGTTGGCCATTTATTGATGATGGCCACTCTGACTGGTGTGAGGTGATATCTTATTATAGTTTTGATTTGCATTTCTCTAATAATTAGTTATATTGAGCATCTTTTCCTGTGCCTCTTGGCCATCTGTGTGTCTCCTTGGATAAATGTTTTTTTTAGAGTTTTTTTTCCCATTTCTTGATTAAGTTTTTTTTTTTTTTTTGGATATTGAGTCATATGGCCTGTTTGTAAATTTTGGAGATTAATCCCTTGTTGGTCACGTGGTTTGCAGACATTTTCTCCCATTCTGTGGGTTGCCTTTGGTTTATGGTTTGCTTTGCTATACAGAATCTTCTGAGTTTAACTAGGTCCCATTTGTTTGCTTTCTTTTTCCATTACTCTAGGAGATGGATTGAAAAAGATATTGCTGTGATTTGTATCAGATAGTGTTCTGCCTATGTTTTTCTCTAACAGTTTTATATTATCCAGTCTAACATTTAGGTCTTTAATCCATTCTGAGTTTATTTTTGTGTATGATGATAAAGAATGTTCTTTAATTTCATTTTTTTACATGTAGCCGTCCCATTTTATCAGCACTATTTATGGAAGAGGCCACCCTTTCTCCATTGTATAGACTTTCTTCCTTTGCTGTAGATTAATTGCCCATAGATACATAGGTTTATTTCTTGGCTTTCTGCCTGTTCCACTGATCTGTATTTCTTTGTTAAATGCTGCTGCTGCTGCTAAGTCGCTTCAGTCATGTCCGACTCTGTGCGACCCCAGAGATGGCAGCCCACCAGGCTCCCCCGTCCCTGGGATTCTCCAGGCAAGAACACTGGAGTGGATTGCCATTTCCTTCTCCAATGCATGAAAGTGAAAGTGAAGTCGCTCAGTCGTGTCTGACTCTTAGTGACCCCATGGACTACAGCCTACCAGGCTCCTCCATGCATGGGGTTTTCCAGGCAAGAGTGCTGGAGTGGGTGCCACTGCCTTCTCCCATGTTAAATGCTAGTACCATACTATTCTGATCACTATAGCTTTGTAGTATAGACTGAAGTCAGGGAGCCTGATTCCTCTAGCTCTGTTTTTCTTTCTCAAGATTGCTTTGGCTGTTTGGGGCCTTTTGTGTTTCCATACAAATTTTAAGATTTTTTTCTCTAATTCTGTAGAAAATACCATTGGTAATTTGCATTAAATCTACATATTGCTTTGGGTAGTATAGTCATTTTGACAATATTGATCTTCCAATTGGAGAACATGGTATATCTTTGCATCTGTTTGTGTCGTCTTTTCTCTAGTTGCAGAGAGCGAGGGCTGCTCTTCATTGCAGTGCACTAATTCTCCTGATGGTGGTTTCTTTGTGGCAGAGGATGGGCGTTGGCTCAGTAGTTGTGGCTCAGTTGGCCCCTGGCATGGGGAATCTTCCTGGACCAGGAAGTTGAACCCGTGTCCCCTGCATTATGCTATGCTAAGTCACTTCAGTCGTGTCCGACTCTGTGCAACCCCATAGACGGCAGCCCATCAGGCTCTGCCATCCCTGGGATTCTCCAGGCAAGAACACTGGAGTGGGTTGCCATTTCCTTCTCCAGTGCATGAAAGTGAAAAGTGAAAGTGAAGTCGCTCAGTCATGTCCGACTCTTAGCGACCCCATGGACTGCAGCCTACTAGGCTCCTCCATCCATGGGATTTTCCAGGCAAGAGTACTGGAGTGGGGTGCCATTGCCTTCTCCAAATTAGCAGGTGGATTCTTAACCACTAAACCACCAGGAAAGCCCATGTTGGAAATTTTGGAATTGGGAATTATGAGTCTTTCAAGTTAGTTCATCTGCAGTTTCTTCTTTGCTAATCTGGATGCCTTTTGTTCCATTTCATTGCCTCATTGCCCTTTCTAGAACCTTAGTACAATGCTGAATAGAAGTGGTGACAGGGATCCTCCATATCTGGTTCCTGATTAGTCTTTTTTCAGGTGGCTTAAAACTGTAGGTTTCTCATAGTCAGCCTTTATCAGGTTGAGAAATTTACTACTATTTCTGGTTTGTTGGATATTTAAAATCATGAAATGGTGTTGGATTTTGTCAGATGCTTTTTCTGTATCTTACTCACATGATTGTGTGGTTTTTTGACCTTTATTCGATTACTTTTCAGATTTTTGAATCAACCTTTCATTCCTGAGATAAATCCCACTTGGGCATAGTGTATAATCTTTTTCATATATTGTTGGATTGAGTTTGCTTGTATTTCATTGAGAATATTTGTGTCTATGTTTGTAAGAGATACTGGTCTGTGGTTTCTTTCTTGGAATATCTTTGTCAGGTTTTGGTGTCTCTGGTCATAGAATGAGTTGGAAATTATGCTTTTCTCTTATGTTTTTGAAAGAATTTTTGAAGACTTGGTATTTAAGTTCGATGGATTCATCAGTGAAGTCATCTGGGCCTGGGCTTTTCTTTGTGGGATTTAAAAAAAATGTTTCAGTCTCTGCTTATTATGGGTTTATTCACATTTTCTCTTTCTTGTATCAATTTCAGTAGTTTGTGTATCTTTTTAGTAATTTGCCCATTTAAGTTATTTATATAGTTTATTGGAGAAGGAAATGGCAACCCACTCCAGTATTCTAAAATTCCATAGACAAGAGGAACCTGGCAGGCTGCAGTCCATGGGGCCACAAAGAGTCAGACACAACTGAGCAATTAAACAGCAACAGTACAGTTCATAGTATTCCTTTATAATCAATTTTACTTCTTTAAGACCAGGAGCAGTGTCCCCCTTTAATTACCGATTTTAGTATTTTGAATCTTCTTTCTTGGTCCGTCTAGCTAAAGTTTTGTCAATATTGTTGATGTTTTTCAAAGAGCCAACTTTCAGTTTTGTTGAATCTCTCATTTTTCTTTTCTCTGTTACATTAATTTCCACTCTAATTTTTATTGTTTTCTTTTTTTTTTTTCTGCTTTGTTTTTGCTTTGCTCATCTTTTTTCAGTGTCTTAAGAATGGAAGGACTGAGTTGTTGGTTTGAGATTTTTTAATGTAGGTATTTATAGTTATAATTGTCCCTCTGAACATTGTTTCACCACTTCCTGTAAGATTTAGTATGTTGTGTTTTCATTCACATCAGAGCATTTTATGATCTATACCTGTCATTTCTTTGACCTATGGTTATTTAGGAGCATGTTTTAAAATTTTCACGTCCTTGAAATTTCCTAAATTTCATTCTATTAATAATTTTATTTTCATTTCGTTTCAGTGGGAGAACAAATATTGTATGAGTTTAACCTTTGTTAAATTTGTTGAGCTTTGTAGTATGGCCTTGCCTATGGTTTGTCCTAGAAAATGATCCCTGTGCACTGGAGAGGAGTATGTATTCTACTGTTACATAGAGTTTTCTGTGGGAAAACCTTTCTGGTAGGTCTAGTTGGTCTATAATGTTGAAAGTGTTCTCTTTCCTTTTTGGTCTGTGCTTCTTTGGTCTTTTCATTAGTAGTGGTTCTGTTTTTAATTTTTTTTGAGGAACCTTTATACTGTTTCCCATCATGGTTGCATGAGTTTACATTCCTACCAACAGTGTAGGAGGGTTCCCTTTTCTCCACATCCTTGCCAACATTTGTTATTTGTTGTCTTTTTAACTATAGCCATTCTTCCCTGTGGCTCAGTAGTAAAGAATCCACCTGCAATACTGGAGACTTAAGTTCAGTCCCTGGGTTGGGAGGATCCCCTGGAGAAAGGAATGGCAACTCACTCCAATATTCTTGCCTGGAGAATCCCATGGACAGAGGAGTGTGGTGGGCTACAGTCTATGGGGTTGCAAAGAGTTGGACATGACTGAAGCAGCTGAACATACATGCATTCTGATAGATGTGAGGTGGTATCTCATTGTAGTTTTTATTTGTGTTTGCCTGATGATTTGTGATGTTGAACATCTCTTCATGTGTCTGTTGGCTATCTGTTTGTCGTTGGAAAAATGCCTGTTCAGGTTCTCTGCTCATTTAAAAGAAAAAGACTTATTTATTTATTTTTGCCCACACTAGGTCTTCATTACTGCATGCAGGCTTTTTCAGTTGGGGTGAATGGGGGCTACTCTTAGTTGTGGTATGCAGGCTTCTCATTGTGGTGGCTTCTCTTGTTGTAGAGCACAGAGTCTAGGGTTTGTGGGCTTCAGTAGTTGTGGCTCATGGGCTCTAGAGTACTGGCTCGTGGTTGTGGTGCATGGGCTTAGTTGCTCTGCAGCATGTGGGATCGTCCTGGATCAGGGTTCAAATCTGTGTCCCCTGCATTGGCAGGTGGGTTCTTAACCATCAGATCACCAGGGAAGTCCTCTGCTCAATTTTTTAATTGAGTAGCTTTTGGTTTTTTGATACTGAGTTTTATGAGTTCATTGTGTACTTTGGATTTTAACCTTTATGAGACAGCTCGTTTACTCCAATGAAGGTGTCTTTTCATTTTGTTGGTAGTTTTTTCTGTGCCAGTAGCTTTTAGGTTTGATTAGGTCCCATTGGTTTACTTTTGCTTTTGTTTTCCTTGGCTGAGGTGAAACAAAATTGCTAAGATTTCTATAAGAGTATACTACCTATGTTCTCTAAGAGGAGTTTTGTGGTTTCTGATCATACATTTAGGACTTTTATCCACTTTGAGTTTTTAAAAAAAATATACAGCATGAGAAAATGTTCTAACTTCATTCTTTTGCATGTTGTTGTCCAGTTTTCCCAAAGTCATTTATTGAAAACTTTCTTTTACTTCCTCTGTATATTTTAGCCTTCTTTGCCATAGGTTCATTGACTGTAAGTGCACGGGTTTATTTCTGGATTCTCCACAAAGTTTAGGAGAGAGGCTCCCTGGAGCCAGGATTCAAAACGCCAAGGAAAAGGGTGTTACCTAGTTGCTACTCAGGATTCAGAGCAGGTGATCTCAGGTAGCTGGAACTTGCCGCTTGAGGTGGGGGCTCTATCCGCTTTGTGATACTTCAGGGAAAAAGCTGGAAACTAGCTGCTGAGGCAAAGGGCTGTGCCTGGGGTTGTTTAGACAGAAACAACAACCCTTCGGGAAGGATCGTCTCCTGTCCTCCACCCCTCTTATTGTCCATCCTCTATCCACCTTCATTGCTTCTCTGCCTCCTGTTGGTGAATCTTGAAATCAGCAGGCAAAGAAGTATCGTAGTTCAGAGTTCCCACCTCAGCATCACACAGCAGAGTAGAAATGGGTTAACTTGGAGCTCAGGAAAATAGAGCTTAATTACGAGCATATTTGGAGCAGAACTTGAAATAGGTTCTAATATCTGTACAAATTTAGCATATGATAAAATTAGCATTTCAAACCCAGAGGGAAGAGTAAATTTGTCAATAAATAGTTCTGAGATGATTTTTTTTTGCACAGTGTGGGGAAAGGATTATACACAAAAGTAACTTCAACATGGATTAAAGCTTACTGTCAGGAATTAAGCTGGGATGGTAACAAGAAGCACATATAGATGAACATTTATTTGATTTCATAAGGGGGAAGATTTTGAAGCATGAAAGCAAACATAGAACTCAGCAAAGAAAAAGAGAAATTTAATGCCTAACATTTATGTATGTTTAAAAACCTATGGCAGATGGCAGATTGTGGGGAATATTTGTAAAATATTTGAGAAAGGTGAGATTAATATCCTTGATGTGCAAAGAGCTCTTCTAAACAAATCAGTGAGAAAAAGGTAACTTCCAGTAGAAAGGCAACAAAGACAGTGTGACCATATAATGGGGGGATTATAAAAGGTCTATAACATAATTACACTCATGCTATTGGTAGTATAAATTGGCATATCTTTCAAGAGGATTTTATCAGTGTGTATTAACACATTATTGACCAGGGAATTTTTGTAGAAACTAATGCCTGTGGCCAGCAATTTGTTAAGTTTCTGGTCAATCACATTCAGGTAACAAAAGATGTATTAATAAGTCTTTGGTCAATAAGTTGTTAAAAATTTTAAAAATAAAATTTTAAAATAAATTTTAAAAATGCTTACCTTGATAAGATATTTCTTTGGAGGCAATTGATAAGAAAGCAAGGATGGTTGTAGATAGAGAAAAGTTAAATTGATAAGAGCTTGTGTCTAATAGCTTTGCAGTCAGAGAAAAGCAGAAGGTTCTCTTGAGATGTGACTTGAAACATTGCAGTGGGTGCTGTAGGAAATCAGCTAACTTAGTGTAAAATCAGTTAGCAATAATATCTTACAGTTAGGTAGCATAAGCAGACCCATTTGGTTTCATGACTTTCTCCAGTAACACTAAACAGATGAGAAGTTGGAGTGGAGAAAGTTATGTAAGTGAATGCAAAGGGAAACCCGTGGGAGATCGGATTTGGGGATGTGTAGACTTGTTCTAGAGCACAGCCTTGTTCATGGCTACAGTAGTGAGGAGACCGAGGAATTGTAGAACTGGTATGTTTGGCTAGAACCTGAAAGGTACCCTCTCTTTCTGGGGCTGTCTGGAGTAAGATTTCTTAAGAAAATATCAGCCCTTAGAATGACTAGAATTAATTTCAGGTCCTAGCTCTGATGAAGTGTGGCTTCTGACATTGAGGATGCTAAGTCTCGCTTGATTAAACCTTGGCTTGTGCTATATCAGTTTATTCAATAATAATGACGTCTTTAACCTTTTTTTACATGTAAATCAATCAGCTTAACCAGCTACTTGGTTGAATGGAGAAATTGTTTCTCATTACTTTCTATTCTAGATTATGATATTAAATTCCTGATGATTGCATCTGCCTCAGGAGTTTTCTGTGTTAATAGGGCAGAGAGCAAATGAGTTTTTAAAGAAAAAAAAAAAAACTTTTACGGGAGGACTTCCATGGTAGCTCAGCTGGTAAAGAATCTGCCTGCAATTCAGGAGATCCCGATTTGATTCCTGGATCAGAAAGATCCCCTGGAGAAGGGATAGGCACCCACTCTAGTATTCTTGGGCTTCTCTGTTGGCTTAGATGGTAAAAAATCTGCCTGCAGTGTGGGAGACCTGGGTTTGACTCCTGGGTCAAGAAGACCCATGCCTGGAGGAGGGCATAGCAACCCACTCCAGTATTTTTGCCTAGAGAGTCCCCATGAACAGAGGAGCCTGGAGGGCTACAGTCCATGGGGTTGCATAGAGTCGGATACCACTGAGCGACTAGGCATAGCACACACATAGTTCCTTTCCAAGGTTGCATTAGTTTTAGGTGTACAGCAGAGTGATTCAGTTATGCAAATACATATACCCAACCTTTTTAAAGATTTTTTTTCCCATATAGGGCATTACAGAGTACTGAGTTCCCTGTGCTGCACAGTAGCACCTTGTTAGTTAGCAATATAAACAGTAGTATGTATATGTCAATACCACTCTCCCAATTTATCCCTCCTACCTTATCCCCTAGTAACTTTGAGTTTGTTTTCTTTCACTTCTGTAACACTACTTGTGTTTTGTAACTAAGTTCATTAGTACTCTTTTTTTTTTTTTTTTTTCAGATCCCATGTATAAGCAATATCATATTTGTCTTTCTGGGTCTAACTTATTACTTCACTCAGTATGACAATCTCTAGGCCCATTCATGTAAATGGCATAATTTTGTTCTTTTTTATGGCTGAGTAATATTCCATTGCATATAGGTACCACATCTTGATCCATTCCTCTGTTGATGAACATTTAGGTTGCTTCCATGTCTTGGCTTTTGTAAAGAGTGCTGTGATGACATTGAGGTGGTGCCTGTACCTTTTGGATTATGGTTTTCTGTGGATATATGCAGATGAGTGGGATTGCTGGGTCATATGGTGCTTCTATTTTTAGTCTTTTAAGGAACCTCCATACTGTTCTCAGTATTGGCTGTACCAATTTACATTCCCACCAACAGGGAAGAGGGTGTCCCTTTTTTCCATTCCTTCTGCAGCATTTATTGTTTGTAGATTTTTTTTATGATGGGCATTCAGACTGGTTTGAAGTGACACCTCACTGCAGTTTTGATTTGTGTTTCTCTAATAATGAGTGAGCCATGTTGACCATCTTTTTGGCCATTGTATGTCTTCTTTGGAGAAATGTCTTTTTAGGTCTTCTGCTCATATTTTAGTTGGGTTGTTTGTTTTTTTAATATTGAGCTACATGAGCTGTTTGTATAGTTTGGCAATTAATCCTTTGTCAGTTGCTTCGTTTGCAAATATTGTCTCCCATTATAAGGGCTGTGTTTTGTTTATGGTTTCCTTTGGTATGCAAAAGCTTTTAAGTTTATTTAGGTCCCACTTGTTTATTTTTGTTTTTATTTTCATTACTCTAGGAGGTGGATTGAAAAAGATATTGCTGCAATTTATGTCAAAGAGTGTTCTGCCTATGTTTTCCTCTACAAGTTTTATAGTGCCTGGCCTTACATTAAGGTCTTGAATCCATTTTGAGTTTATTTTTGTGTCTGATATTAGGGAAGTGTTCTAACTTCGTTCTTTTACATGTAAGTGGCTAGTTTTCCCAGCACCACTAATTGAAGGGGCTGTCTTTTCTTCATTGTATACTCTTGCCTCTTTTGTTACAGATTAGGTGACCATAGGTGTGTGGGTTTAGCGCCAGACTTTCTGTCTTTTTCCATTGATTTGTATTTCAGGTTTTTGTTCCAGTATCATACTGTTTTGATGACTATAGCTTTGTAGTATAGTCTGAAGCCAGGGCCTTCCTGCTGTTTTTCTTTCTGAAGATTGCTTTGGCTATTCAGGGTCTTTTTTGTTTTTATACAGATTGTAACATTTTTTGTTCTAGTTCTGTGAAAAATGTCATTGGTAATTTGATAGGAATTGCATTAAGTCTGGGGGTTGCTTTGGGTAATATAGTCATTTTCACAGTATTGATTCTTCCAATCCAAGAACATGGTATATGTTTTCATTTGTTTGTGTCATCTCTGATTTTGTTTATCAGTATCTTATAGTTTCTGAGTACTGGTCTTCTGCTTCGTTAGGTAGAAGTATTCCTAGGTATTTTATTCTTTTTGATGTGCTGGTAAGTGGGATTGTGTCCTTAATGTCTATTTCTGATCTTTCATTGTTAGTGTATAAGAATGCAAGAGATTTCTTTTGTGTGTGTGTGAGACGTACACGCTGCTGTATTTATTCGTTTTTGGCTGCACTGGGTCTTCATGGCTGCACGTGGGCTCTGTGTAATCGCCGAGAGCAGGGGCTGCTCTCCGTTGCAGCGCACAGGCGACTCTTGTGGCGGCTTCCCTTGTGGAGCACGGGCGCTAGGCGTGTGGGCGTCAGTAGTTGCGGTGTGCAGACTAGTTGCAGCTTGCTGGCCCGAGAGCATGGGTCTTCACTAGTTGTGGTGGACGGGCTTAGCTGTTCTGTAGCGTGTGGAGTCTTCCCAGACCAGGGATCAAACCCGTGTCCCCTGCATTGGCAGGCGGCTTCTTATCCTCTGTGCCACAAAGGAAGTCCAAGAATGCAAGAGATTTCTGTGTATTACTTTGGTATCCTGCAGCTTTACTGAATTCATTGATGAGCTCTGGTAGCTTTCTGGTGGGACCTTTAGGATTTTTTACGTATAGTATCATGTCATCTGCAGTGTCAGTCATACTTCTTTTCCAAAATGGATTCTTTGTATTTCTTTTTCCTCTCTGCTTGCAATGGCTAGGACTTCCAAAACTATGTTGAATAATAGTGGCGAGGGTGGACGTCTTTGTTTTGTTCCTGATCTTAGTGGAATGCTTTCAGGTTTTTACCATTGAGTATGATGTTTGTTGTGGGTTTGTCATATATGATTGTTCTCATGTTGAGATATGTTCCCTCTGTGCCCACCTTCTGGAGAGTTTTTCTCATAAATGAGTGTTGAATTTTGTTGAAAGCTTTTTCTGTATCTATAGAGATGATCATATGGTTTTATTCTTTAATTTTTTAATGTTATATATCACACTGACTGATCTGTGGATATTGACAAGTCCTTATTTCCCTGGGATAAATCCCACTTGATCATGGTGTATGGTCTTTTTACTGTGTTGCTGGATTTGATTTGCTAATATTTTGTTGAGGATTTTTGCGTCAGTATTCATCAGTGATAACTGGCCTGTAATCGTCTCTTTTCATGGTATCTTTGTCTGAAGGGGAGAAGGAAATGGCAACCCACTCCAGTGTTCTTGCCTGGAAAATCCCATGGACAGAGAAGCCTAACCAGCTACAGTCCATGAGGTTGCAATGAGTCAGACACAACTGAGCGACTTTTACACATTCTGCTTTCAGGTGGCTCAGATGATAAAGAATCCACCTGCCAATGCAGGAGACCCAGGTTCCATCCCTGGATCAAGAAGGTCCTCTGGAGAAGGAAATGGCTGCCCACTCCAGTATTCTTGCCTGGAAAACCCCACGGGCAGTGGAGCCTGGTGGACTACAGTCCATGAGGTCGCAAAGAGTTGGACACAACTAAGTGACTAACACTTGTCTAATGGTGGCCTCACAGACTGAGCCTAGAAAGTGTTCCTTCCTCTGCAGTTTTTTGGAAGATTTTCAGAAGGAGCGATGTCAGCTGTTCTCTAAATATTCAATAGAATTCACCTATGAAGCCATCTGGTTCTGGACTTTTTTGTTTGTTGGAAGATTTCTAATTATACTTTCCATTTCATTACTTGCGATTGGTCTGTTCTTATTTTCTGCCTCTTCCTGGTTCAGTCTTGGACCCATGGCTGCTACAGCCAGACCCGTCCCAGCTGCAGGAGCAGTTTTGGATGTTTTGTAGGTGCTGAGTTTAGGAAGCTGTCCACAGAGATGTGACTTGGCAGTTTGAGCAGCTGTGAGGAGGGATTTCAGCTCTTCTTCTTACTCACACAGCCCCTGAGGTTCAGCTGTGGTTTCAGCCCGTCTTTTGGGGAAATGTCTTAGGGGAGCTATTCGTGCCCTCCTGGGATGCCGTGGGCAGGTCCTAGCACTGATAGGTTTCCCAGTATGTATGTGGGGGGGAGTGGTATTTGCATCCTTATAGAACAGCGGGGTGGGTTCTGGCACCCACTGATGGGTTTCCTAGTTGCAGAAGCTTTCTGTGCCACCCCCACCCCCCAGGACAGCGTAGAAAGATCCTGGAGCCCTCTGGTGGAATTCCTAGCATGCTGGCGCTGTCTGTGCCCTTCCACAAATATGTTTATAATTTTCTTTACAGGAGAACCTCCATTCTTACCAGAATCGTTTGACCGAGTTCTTCTCGATGCTCCCTGCAGTGGAATGGGACAGAGGCCAAACATGGCATGTACTTGGACTTTGAAAGAAGTGATGTCCTACCAACCATTACAGCGAAAACTCTTCACTGTGGTATGTGATGCTACTTTGTTGTGGAAGAAAGGTGACCTAGTTTGATATTTTAAAGACTTAGAGCAGTTTTCATAGCAGCATTATTCACAGTAATTAAAATGTGGGAAAAACCCATATGTCCATCAGTAGATGAATGGATAAGTAAAATGTGGTTTGTACAAACAATGACATTTTAGCCAGCCTTGGAAAGGAATGAAATTCTGATGCATGCTACAACATGGATGAATTTTGAACATATTATGCTGAATTATATAAGCCAGACACAAAAGGACCAAATGGTGTGTGTGATTCATTTATATAGTGTCTAGAAAAGGCAAATTCATAGAGACAGAAAGTAGAATCTAGGTTGCCGGAGGCTGAAGGAGCAGGAGGACGAATCGGGAGTTAATGTTTCATGGTTCAGAGTTTCAGTTTGGAAGAGTTCAGGCGATGGATAACGGTGATGGTTGTACAACAGTGTGAATATATTAATACTTAATGCCATTGAATTTTACACTTTAAAATGGCTAAAGTGGTAAGTTTTATACATACCACACACAGAGCACCAGAGACCTAGTCTTCCTTTACATCGACTCACTCTCTCATCGCAGGCAGTAGTAGAATGTCTTCTCTGAGACATTGAATGAATTTGAAACATTCTGCTTTACCTTAAAAGTAGAGGGTTGTTAACATCAAGTTACTAACTGATGTAAAACATTTGGATATAAAGTAAAGTACTCCTGAGTCTTCCCTGGTAGTCCAGTGGTTAAGACTGTGCTCACACTGCGGGGCGGCACGGGTTCGATCTCTGAATGGGGAATTACGATTCCTTATGTCGTGTGGGCATGGCAAAATAATTAGATAAATAGGTAAATAGCTTTTAATAGACTTCCTAATCATCTTAGTGAATTAAAGGTGGGAAGTCCAACAGAGGTGAACTCATTCATGAAACTGGGACGTGACAGCATCCAGTGTAGGATGTAGAAGGACCAGGCCAACTCAGCAAGTCAGACTGGTCTCCAGGGTGTTTCACAGGAGGCCCTGATAAAACACGTGAGAATTTCTCTCAGCCTTGCAAACATGATTTCATGGATTTCCCAGGATGCAGACAGCATTGGATCGAAGACAGTCCCGCCATTTCCTCTCAGCTCTCTAATTATAAACATACAAGCTATAGCAACAGCGGATGTGCTCCGACGAGTCCCTCTCTGGAGTTGTCTTTGAGTGCCTTTCTCTTCAGCACTCTTGGTGTCTCCTTTCCTACCCAAAAGTGGCACTGGGAGTGAATTGTTTCAGCTTTTTCTTCTATACGGTCTTGAGAGAACGCATCCTGGAAGTTGAAACAGCAAGCAGAGAAGAAGAAGCTTTGCTTATAGCTACAACCCACTTTGACGTTTGGGTAAAATTTTGCTGCTCCTGTTGTTTAGTTGCTAAGTCATGTATGACTCTTTGCGACCCCATGGACTATAGGCTGCCAGACTCCTCTGTCCATGGGATTTCCCAGGCAGGAACACTGGAGTGAGTAGCCGTTTCCTTCCCCAGGGGATCTTCTTGACCCAGGGATCAGACCCGTGTCTCTTGCATTGGCAAGCAGATTCTTGACTGCTGAGCCACCAGGGAAGGCCAAGGATAAAAAATTAGGACCCTGCTTTAAGAGACTTGGCTTTTTGTTTGTTTCAGCTCATTTAGGCATTTTAAGAGGCCATTGGGAGGAGTGTATTGGTCTTAGTGACAAGGAGCCCCTGACCATGTGCAAGAGAGAGTAAAATCCAGCACATGAGCCTCTGGGTGAGGGTGGGAGTTGAGACTGTGGATACGGTGCCTCTGCATCAGTTACTCTGGATACCTGGGTTTCATGACTGAGAAATGGGGAGGATGCCTCCACCTGATGGGGTTGCCTCACTGGAGACCGTAACCATTCCTCTGGCAGTGATAAGATTTGTTGAGAAAAGCCATGTAATATGCTCAAATAGCAGCTGGCAAAGTTTAAATTTTGATCAGTCTACTATGGTTAAGAGATATTAGTATATGCTTTATTTTTTTAAGATTTTCATTAACATTTTTAAAAATTTTCATTAACATTTTTTAAAAATTTAGGGATTTGAAAAAAGCTTTCATTATTTGGGGCAGGCTCATTTTCATATTACACTTGATTTCGTGAACAAATACTTACTGGGCAGCTCCTGTGTGCTAGTTCTAGGTGCTGATGATGTGATAGTTAACCCTTGCCCTTTTACATGAGGTTTCTTTTCTTTTTTTCCAACTAAAGTAATTTATTTGTTCTTTTGGTACATAGAAGGCATAATTGTAGACAAGTTTTGATACATAAGAAAACCCATCTGTCCACCTCTGTTTGCTAAATGAATCATCACAGTAATTTTTACAATTTTTAACACAATACAGTTTCCTTGGACTGAAGCAATCGCAAGAACACATTGGTACTGGTCTGTTAGAGCTTACATGGGGTTTCTATTCTAACTGGTACTGTGCTTTGCAAGTCGCTTCAGTTGTGTCCGACTCTTTGCAACACCATGGAGTAGAGCCTGCCAGGCTTCTCTGTCCATGGGATTCTCCAGGCAAGAATACTGGAGTGGGTTGCCGTGCCCTCCTCCAGGGGATCTTCCTGACCCAAGGATCGAATCTGCATCTCTTACATCTCCTGCATTGGCAGGCAGGTTCTTGACCAATAGTGCTACCTGCATTTCTAACTGGGGAGGAATATAAACAGAGAGATGAGTAAGTGATTTTGTGTATCCAAGGTGTGACCCTATGGAGCAAACTGAAGAGAGGAGCTGGTGGGGGGGCACCCAAAGTGGAAGCAGAGAGACATGGATGATGCGCAGGGAGCAAGCCCTGCAGGGAAGGAACAGGCTCTCTGGGCTGCTGCAGAGGTCCTGAGTCAGGGGTGCCGCACCAGCCAGAACTGCAGAGGCTGGTGGGGCTCAGGCAGGACAAGCCAGGCACACAGAGGGGAAGGCTGCAAGGGGCTGCTGTACATACGTCGGGAGGGCCACTCTGAGGCTGTGAGCTTTGACTCCAAGTGATGACAAGGAATACTGGAAGGGTTTTTTGTTCTGTTGGCCGTCCCTTGAGGCATGCATGGTTTCAGTTCCTGACCAGGGATTGAACCCGGGCCCCAGCTGTGAAAGTGCAGAGTCCTAGGCCACCAGGGAACAACCCAGGGAAGGGTTTTGAACTGAGAAGAGGCAGTTTTAAAAGCACCACTTGGGTTGCTGTGTTGAGAATAGATGGGAGGAGGGCAGGGAACAAAGCAGGTGGGAAACAGTTGGAATAATCCAGGTAAAAAAAAATCATGAAACTAGGAGCAGAATGGCAGCAGTGGGAGTCGTGAGACTCCTGGGTCTGTTCTGAAGCTAGAGGCAAGAGGATTTACTGGACGGACAGGAACGTGAGGGAAAGAGGCGTAAAAGATGATCCAGGGTTGGGGCCTGTACCCCAGGAAGGATGGGGGGATCCTTCTCCGGGAGGCTTCAGAGGAAGGTAGGTGTTCAGTGTGGGATGGGAAAAATATTGAGAAAGCAGTTGAATATATGGGAACAGAAATCAAAAAGGAGTCTCACCTAAAAATGGTGAATTTTCAGCATAAAAATGGTATCTAAACCCATGAACGGAGAAGGCAGTGGCACCCCACTCCAGTACTCTTGCCTGGAAAATCCCATGGACGGAGGAGCCTGGAAGGCTGCAGTCCAAGGGGTCGCTGAGGGTCGGACACAACTGAGCGACTTCACTTTCACTTTTCACTTTCATGCATCGGAGAAGGAAATGGCAACCCACTCCAGTGTTCTTGCCTGGAGAATCCCAGGGACGGGGGAGCCTGGTGGGCTGCCGTCTCTGGGGTTGCACAGAGTTGGACACGACTGAAGTGACTTAGCGGTAGCAGCAAACCTATGAAACTGAATGATCATATTTGGGAAAAGTCTTGGTCCAGATGGGCTGAAACAGCTCTGAACTAATGAAATGCATCTGGTCTGGAACATTTTTTTTTTTCAATAATCGTATTTTTCTTTGGATACTTTTTATTTTGCCTTGTGGTATAGCCAGTTAACAATGTTGTGATGGTTTCAGGTGCACAGCAAAGGGACTCAGCCATCCATACAGATGTATCCATTCTTTCCTAGACTCCCCTCCCATCCTGGCTGCCATATAACATTGAGCAGAGTTCCCTGTGCTGTACAGTAGGTCCTTGTTGATTATTTACATATATAGTTGTTTAGTTGCTCAGTCATGTCCAACTCTTTACCGACCCCACGGACTGTATCCTGCCAGGCTCCTCTGTCCATGGGATTTCTCAGGTGAGAATACTGGGGCCGGTTGCCATTTCCTTCTCCAGGGGATCTTCCTGACCCAGGGATCTAATCCGTGCCTTCTGCCTTGGCAGGTGGATTCTTTACCACTGTGCTACCTGGGAAACCCATCTTATGTATAGTTGTGTGTGTATATTAATCCTGGTCATTCAGTCAGTTCAGTCGCTCAGTTGTGTCTTATGCTTTACGACCCCATGGACTGCAGCACGCCAGGCTTCCTTGTCCTTCACAAACTCCCAGAGCTCGCTCAAACTCATGTCCATGGAGTCGGTGATGCCATCCAACCGTCTTATCCTCTGTCATCCTTTTCTCCTCCTACCTTTAATCTTTCCCAGCATCAGGGTCTTTTCCAAGGTGTTAATCCAAACTCCTAATTTATCCCTCCCTTCCACCTTTCCCTGGTGGTTCAGAGGTTAAAGTGTCTGCCTGCAATGCAGGAGACCTAAGTTTGATCCCTGGGTTGGGAAGGTCTCCTGGAGAAGGAAATGGCAACCCACTCCAGTATTCTTGCCTGGAGAATCCCATGGACGGAGGAGCCTGATGGGCTACAGTCCACGGGGTCACAAAGAGTTGGACATGACTGAGCGACTTCACTTCACTTCACTTTCCACCTTTCCCCTTTGTAACTGTGTTTGTTTGTGAAATCTGACTTGTGTATATGTGCCACACCTTCTTTATCCATTGCTCTGCTGATGTTGCCTCTGTGCCTTGGCTATTGTAAATAGCGCTGCTATGAACATGGGAGTGCATGTGTCCTTTTTCATTTTGTGTTGGAGTACAGTTGATTTACAATGTTGTGCTTCAGGTGTACAGAAAAGTGAATCAGTTATACATGTATCTACTATTTTCCATATTCTTTCCCCATGTAAGTTATTGCAGAATATTGATAGGGTTCCTGTGCTATATGGTAGTCCCTGGCTGATTATGTATTATATATAGTAATATGTATATGTTAATTCCGCCTCCTAGTATATTCCTCCCTGCTGCCTTTCCCCTTTGGTAATCGGAGATTTGCTTTTGAAGTCTGTGAGTCTGTTTCTGTTTTTACGTAAATTCCTTTGTATCATTTTTTTGGATTCCACACATAACTGATGTCATACGACATTTGCCTTTCTCTGTCGGGCTTATTTCATTTAGTATTGTGGGTGAGCTCAGTATAGCTTCAGGCGTCCTGTCTGCTGATGGGTGGTGAGTCTGTGTGATCCTGTCTTGCTGGTGGTTTGGTTGGAGATGTTCCAACACTCTAGGCTGTTGGGCAGGGCCAGGTCTTGGTGCTAAAAGACCTCCTGGAGAGCTTACGCCAATCGGTATTCCCTGGGGTCTCTGCCACCAGTGACTCTGCTCCCACAGGGAGCCACAGCAACCCCCGCCTCCCCAGGAGACCCTCCACAACCCACAGGTGGGTCCGGCCGAGGCTCCTGTGGAGGCACTGCTTTGCGCTGGGTCCCAGTGCACCTGAAATCTGCGTGTGCCCTCCCGGACTGAAGTCTCTGTTTTCCCCCGTCCCGTGGAGATCCTGCATTCAAGCCTTGCTGGCTTTCAAAGCAGATATCCTGGGGGTTGCTCCTCTCGATGCCAGACCCTCAGGCTGGGGAGCCTGACGTGATGCTCAAAACTTTCACTCTGTGGGAAACCTCTGCGATATAATTATTTTCTAGTTAGTGGGTCCCCCACCAGTGGGTATGGGATTTATGTTGCGAAAGCGCCCCTCCTGCCGTCTCGCTGTGGCCTCCTCCTCGTCTTTGAAAGCAGACTCTCTTTACTGGTAGGTTCCAGTCCTTTCATGTTGGCAGTGGTTCGGCAGTTTGTTGTGGTTTTGGTGTTTTTGTGAGAAGAGAGGTCAGGTCCGTCTACTCCTCTGTGTTGTCTGGAATCGAGGGGGTGGATGCTTGCTGCCTGTTTCCTCAGTACGTGCTGGCCCTGGTTCCCTCGTTCCGGGTGTGCAGGTGTGGTGGCCACTGCTTGTTCCCGGGATAGCAGGGGAGTGACAGTGCCCGCTTGCAGGTCTTTCGGCGGTGGCAGTGGCCTGGGCCTGCCTGTGAAGCCCACAGTGGTGTTGGTGGCACACGCCCACCCCCAGAGCCTGTGTGACCATTGTCCTGTTGCCTCGGAACAGGCATGGGGTAGGCAGCTCTTATGGTTTCTCTGCCTCTCTCCTTGGGTGCCCCCCGCCGACGACAGTGCCTTGCCTCTCTGTCAGGCCCTGGCTGCTGCTGCGCGAAGCCTCACTTGCCACAATGCCGCCTCTTCAAGCTGTCCCCATGCAGCCAACCCTGGGCTTCTCCCTGGGACTGTCTCCAAAGCCCGAGCTTCTGCACCCAGTCTCCACCTGAACTGACAGACGGACATCTCAAACTGAGGAGCACGGGCTGGAGGTGCCAGCCTTCTGAGCGGGCCACTCCTCTGGGTGCTGCAGACTGGATGGGTTCTTCCACCGCCAGTGAGGGGACTTGCCAGGGCACAGGAATCTCTCCTCCTCCATTCACAGCTCTCTCCCTAGGGTGCAGGGCCCGTCCTGATTCCATTCTCTTGCCTTTTCCTTTTGCCCAGTTATGTGGAGGTTTTCTTGTCCCTTCAGAAGGCTGAGGTCTTCTGCCAGCGTTCAGTAGATGTCCTGTGCAAATTATTCCACTTCTGGATGTTATTTTGCATGTGCATTTCAACTGTGTGCTTGCTCTCCTGACGCCCGTGGTCTGACCGCTCTTGTCCTCAGGCGGTGGCGCTGCTGAAGCCGGGGGGCGTGCTGGTGTACAGCACGTGCACTGTCACCCTGGCAGAAAATGAGGAGCAGGTTGCCTGGGCCCTCGAGACGTTTCCCGGCCTTCAGCTTCAGCACCAGGTGAGGCCCATGGCAGCTCTCTCCAGGTGATCCAGTAGGTCACGGAAACGTAAGTGTGGTGATGAACCCAGAGAGTTACATGAAGGGATACGTCATGTAAAACTCCTGAAACAAATCTTGTGGCGCTCAGGGCGGTTTTTCCGATGAAAGCCGTTCCAGATGGTCCCGGAACATCTGGAATTTTCACATCCTGATCCAGGATTTCCAGGCCTTTACTCTTACTGACCAGAGATGTGTTAATACGTATTTTGTTATCCAAATGTTATTGACTGGAGACGAATTAGTATTCACTTACATAACGAATTGCCAGCCACAGGTGTTAATTTCTGCAAAAATCCCCCAGTCAGTAATGTGTTTAAATGACCATAGAACTCAGTGGATTTTTGATACATGTTTGACTTGTGGCTCTTGTTCATGTTATTTGGAATTTTGTTTCTAAAACCCTTTTCCCCTCTCTCAGTCCTGTATTTTTCTGGTTTGGGGAAATGGTGAGCATTTTTCTCATGACATATCAAAGCCCAAACAGGCTTTAATAACCAGGATTCAAAAGACTAGCCACACAGGGGAAGATAGTGCAGGTTTATCTCTTCCTTTGGTTTCTTAGATACGATATAGAACATTTTAAAAACTCCCTTGCACTTTCTTTTACTTAGCACTGCCTTTTAGTTCAGGTTTTTATTAAAATATATTTATGACTAGATTTTTCTGCCCATGATGTTTGAGACTAGGTTTAAATCTGTAGTGATGCTCACATTAATTCAGATACATTGGATGTTTAACTTCAGACTTTCTAGGACAGAATTCTAGTAAGTAATTGGATACGTAACTAGAAAGCAATCTGGAGATGCTTTCTAGACTCAAAAATTAAGATAATTACATTGGGATGAAAAGACTTGAGAATTCACTCCAATTTTGTGTGTGTGTGAGTGTATGCATATATATTCAATGTATACCACAAGAGATGGAACCCCACCATGCGTTAGTAGACAGTAGGTTTTCTGATATAAGCCTAAGAAAATGTATCTTCAGTAACATAAACATTTATCTGTGAAACGGTGCCTTAAGTTAGGCTTGTGCAATTTTTGGAGTAGCAGTTTGCACAGACCACTCAGTTCCTTATGATTCTTTATTCTTCTAATCAGCGCAGCCTTCATTTTCTCATCTCTTTAAATACTCTAGTACATTTAAAAAACAAAAAAAGAGAAATTTTTATCATCCCATTGGTATGGACCAGAGAGAGGCCTCCTGTCAGGTGCCTCCTGTCAGCTTTGGGAGGGTCTGACAAATAAAGCTGAATTTTCATCTCGTGATTATGCCCATGAGTATGTCAGGCCCACTGACATACTGAGTGCCCACTGTATGTCAGGCATGATATCACCTTATTTTAAAATACTGAGTATTTTATCTGTTTGGTAGATGAGGAAACAGGTAAGTTATTGTTCTAAAGTCACACAGCTAAGATGTGCAGAGCTGCACCTGGAATCCATGTGTTGCTGACTGGTGCTCAGGCCTTCTGCATGTTGTGGTCCTTGATGAGCATAAAGCCCATCCTAGGAGTTCAGTCATCAAGTGACTGCTCTTACCATTATCCTACTTTATTATACAGAAAAGCAGCATGTCCGTTTCTCTCTCTCTCACACACACACACACACAAAGGTATTTACTTATTTTTCTGTTTCTGGAATTGGTGGTAGTTACAACTCAGTTTGTCTTTTAACATAAATGGTGCACAGGCACTCTTAATAACACGAGGATGTCCATCTGTGTTTATTCTTCTCCTGAGCAGGACCCACAGGTGGGAGGAGAAGGGATGCTTGGAGCTGGCCTGTCACCTGAACAGTTGAAACGGCTGCAGCGATTCGATCCCTCTGCAATGCGGTCACTGGACCGTGACATTGGTTCTCTGAGAGACGCCAGCATAGAAGACCTGGTTTGGCTGGCAAATAAGGATTGTATAGGTTTTTTCATAGCAAAATTTGTAAAATGCAAAAGCACACAGTAGGAGGATCTTTAGAAATGAAGATTCCAAACGTGTGCCTGGTGGTTATTATTTTTTTTTAAACCAAACTCTCATCAAACCATGTGATTGATGTCATGGTTGCTGGAGAAAGAGAAAAGGCTGCCAGCTGTTCCACCAGTAATCAAGAGACTCTGCTTCACAGAGAAAGAAACTGGAGGGTTGGGGTGGTAGTGGGGTGTGTGTTGAGATTATATTTTGCGTTTTTAAGAAAATTTTTCCTTTATGGATTTAGAGTATAAAGAAAAGGAGGTGCCTGTCGATGTCTGGAACGTATTTTCATTTGGGGTCTTTGTTTTAATTTGTAAAGAATGCAAGTCATTTTTAATGTTAAAATGAGTGGATTTAACAAAAGGAGTAAAATTAGCAGTATTTAATTTGGTTATAAAACATGTTTTCTGTTACTGAGTTCCTAAGTATGAGTTCCTTCAGAATTCAGGGTGTGTAGTCCGTAACTTATTATCATGTACCAGGAACCAAGCTGAGGGTTTCACTTGACTTCTTCTGTTACTGTTTGGTATATCAGCCCCTCTTCAGATGAGTTCTGGATCACTCCCAAGTGACAGTCACCCTTCACTGTGTTTTCTTTTTCCTTCATGTTTTAAACTAAAAACTAAAATGAATTTTAACTCTGTAGATTAAAAATGAGACTATTATAGAATTTGGGTACCTTTCATCATCTAATGGAAGATACAGATTATTAGAGGTATGATTGGTGAGAAAGAGAAAACCATCTTGTGAGAGCTGGGAAGTGGCCAGGCCTTAGTGTTTTCCTGCCAACTCCATAGAACACCAACCCCAGACCATGCAGCTGTGACTAGGATAGATCAAGATAAAACAAGACTACTTCACCATCAAATCTGAAATCACCCAAACCACAGAGGTGACCAGACATCTCCCACAGTGGCCGGTATATGTGGACTGTCTTTGGCAAATGACTGTAACTGTGGGCTCGCTTCATCCCATATGCTTTTTAGATACGGTCTATTAAAATACCCACCATGGGTTAAAAGGTGTCTCATGTCATGTTAAATGGATCTGTTTTGTTAATTTGAATCACCTCAAAATTCCTGAGCCTTTGGGCATTTAAAGTGGATACCTAATAGTTTTTTTCCCCTCCCTGCCTTTCACAGGTCTCCACTGGGCTTCGTTGGTGGCTCAGTGGTAAAGAATCTGCCTGCCAATGCAGGAAATGCAGGTTTGATTCTTGGGTTGGGAAGATCTCCTCGAGAAGAAAATTGGCAACCCACTTAAGTATTCTTGACTGGGAGATTCCATGGATAGAGGAGCCTGGTGGGCTACAGTCCATGGGGTTGCAAAAGAGTTGGACGTGACTTAGGAACTAAACAACAGCAGCAAAGGGTCTACATTAGGAATTTCTCGAAACTCTTCTTGTGTAGTGAAGAGTGCAAGGTCTCAGATCAGGTGAGATCTTCAGAGGCCTCTGCTCTGAGCGAGCATTTCTTCACACTCTTTTCTGCAGCTGGGCCGTCTCTGCACCCCTTGGACTTCTGACTCCTCCTGTCCCAGCACTTGACACATCACCCTAGGGAACAAGGCATGTCCTTGACACCTGCCCCCAGGAAGGCAGGAACCTTGTCCTTTCTGTACAGCTTCAGAGCAGATCACTGTTACTCCCTTATTGAAGGAGGGAAAAACCACACCAAGTGCCCTAAGATTCACTATGTAACTGACTTCTTTCCATCCCTCATTCTGCCTCACACCCAGCAGGTGTCATCTGTCTAAAGGAAACACTGTTGACCTGTGTACTTGTTTCCAGGGCTCGGCATACCCCTGGAACTTTCAGTGTGATTTTAAAACACAGAAAGGCCATCCCTTCTCGTGCTCTCTGCAGAACCTTAGGTGCTAGGCTGGGATGGAAATGGTCGGGAAGGAGCCTCGCAGCAAACATGAGAAGTTTTGATTAATACCAGCAAACACCAAAATATAAACAGTACAGGCAAAACAGAAGAAAAAATTTGCATGTTGAAAACAGTAATGGCAGATAAGAAATAGGATTAACATTTGTTCCTTTAACAGACATTTTCCAGTGGTTTCTTTAAAAAAAAAAAACAACAACAACAAATTGGAACACAAAACACATTCAATCCTAAGGAACACAGACATTTAAGAAAAAATATGATAGATGGAAGAAAGGGAAGTGTGGAGGAGAACGAATACATTTTTTTTTAAACATATTTAATGTTGTCATAGTTATTTCTGAAACAGAAGCATTTTAATTCCACAGTGAGTACATTTTACTTCAAAACCGTGTATCACATTTTAAGTAGTAAAGTACAAATACTTAAAAATGTAACTTAGCCACAATTCAACCACTGACCCAGAGACATGTAATTACCTGTGTCTCCACCAGAGTGACTCTTGACCTGTTAACAAGATTGGACCAGCAGCAGCATGTCATTGAGCCAAGGACAAGGATTAAAATGAAGATCTGATGATGGATCAGTTTAAAAGGGAAAAAATAAAATTCAACATCAGAGGCAAGAATTGCTGAACACGTAAGGATAAAGGTGAGAGGAAGCTGACGTTGCTGTGCTCAGACCCCCGGAGACCTTTGACCTGCTGGAAGCTGGCACTTGTCAGCCGTCGTGGGGAGGGGACTGCAGCCCATGACCTCCCCGCCCCTGGAAGATGAGCCGCGTGAGGGAAGTACAGGTAAGTGTTCAACATACTTTCACCTGTAAGAATCACTCCTGAAATGGCAATTAATACTACTAATAGTAAACAGTGCAGAAGCCAGCTCTTTATTTGTTTGAATGACTTTAAACCAGGCTTGTTGAACAGTTTGGTGTAGCTGACAGTGAAGGTTTGACATGAATGCAGAGCAGACCATGTTCAAATGTGGCATTGTCCCGAAGTACAGGATCACTAAGACGGCCTACATTTAGCAGCACCTTTTTGTAACAGTAACTTAAATGAGCAGTAGAGAGAGAGCAGAGGGAAAACCGAAATGGGTTTGACAAGGAAAAAAAAAAAAAAACACCACAGAACTATTCAGAACATTTCCAGCATTTTCTAGGTTAACTACAAAAATCATGATTCTACAACCGAGTTGGTTAAGCTGAAACCTTTGCTGTGTGAAAAGACTTAGAATTTTACATTCTATGAGTCAGTAAATATCCCACTGTCCTTGGGATTGTTTCTTCATTTACATATTTCGCACACACCGTTTACACATACACCCACTATACAGTCTTCACAGATAGATGCGCTTATGTCAGATCCTACACTAGAGGTTTCCGAGGAACACTCTGATTTGGACTAATGTGTTTCACAGTAAAGTGAGAAACGAAAGGTCCAGGTACAAAATTTTTAAAAATGGAATCCGTTAATGTAGTTCTTTGAAAGGGATTAATGGTAGCAGCAAAAAAGATACATACCAGTTATACCTCTAGAATTTAAATATTCCAAAATCATGAACTGGGATGTAACTTTGTATAGGAAAGGTTGGGGGCCGGTGATTAGTGGACATCTTACTGTAATGGAAAGTTGACTGGAAGTATTTTATAAAAGTAACTTTAATTGGAACATGGTTTCCCAATGATGTGACTAATTTACACTGAAAATTTATATATTATGACTAGTGTTTTTATATTCAATAAAGGTATGAGTACAGAGCTAATTAACAGATTGAGGGAAATGGTTCCTCTATTATCTGATAAAACACTATATGTATAATTCATTTTTATAACTCTTGAGTTTTCTTTGGGGGAGGAAAATAAGGAATTAAACATGAGACAGTTTTACTTGTAAAGGTCCAAGGATATTTGGCAAGAACCTGGAATAACCAAAGAAGCGAAATAAAAATAGCCTTATTTAACAAAATAAGAATTTTTAATGTCCAGGTCTGAAGGTAGGCAATCATAGGAGTTTTCCAGGAACAGACTTCAAGTGCCAGGTCCGTGCACACCTAATACTGTCTTACCTGTCCATGCATTACTGGACAGATGGACACATAAGAGAGGCAGAGCAGGTTTCAGCCTCAGCGTGACAGCCAGCTCGCAGGCTGCCGACAACGTGTCCCTGACACCACGCTCAGCATCTTCTGGCTTCTCCTTCAGGGCAGGTGTCCCACGCAGGAAAACCTCAACATCTTTGTTCACTTCAGGTCACCTCATTTTGCCCTGATTTCTTCTGAAGAGCAGAAACTTTGGTTTTAAGAAGCACTTCTAGGTTTTGACGGACAGTGAAAGTGTCGGAGTGGGTGGGGGAGATGGGGATGGAACGGGAGGCGATGGATTGAGGAGATAAGAGGGGAACAGCCAGTGGGGCGGGAGGAATCAGGGTCTCTGATTTTCCCCTGAAATTATTCTACAAGCTGTGTAAACGTTTCTCCCTACGACAGACACTCGAACACACGAGAGATCAGACATTTCCAGTGGAACACTCACAGTTAAAAGCGGCCCGTATTTTTCCTCTCCAGGGGCACGACCAAGGAGCCAGCAGGTGGGAGCTCTCTGAGCGAGTCTCCTTTGGCAGCGAGCTCCCCGCTACGCCCCCTGGCGGCTCCGGCAGCAGCATAGTGAACGGCGGAGCCAGGTGGGTGTGCGCCGGTGGCCCAGGCTGGATGCTTCTTGCGTCTTCCACCCTCACACCCTCCACTTGCTCGCACATGCTCACCCCCAGACCCACACGGGTTCCAGCTCCTAGACTCCAGTGCTGTGACCTCAGACACGAGCTACGCAGGACGTGGTCGTCACAATCAGTGTGAACTGCACGGAGTAGAACAACCCTTGGAGTTTGGTTATATATTTCCCATAATTTATGGTCAGAAATGATAAACTTACAAGGATGGTGAAACATTCAGAAATCAAGCCTTTTCAAGTCAAGCAGCCACACGTATTTACAGTATGTACAGACTCTAGTGAACGGGGATGGGCGTCGAGTTGATGCTATTACAAATTTCCTGAAGGTGGGCTTTTCTAGTCCCTGTAATTCATAAAGCAGGTCTGCTGACTTGGCATTAAGACTCTAAAATAGTGTGATCAAACTGATATATATATATATATTATATATAATATATATAATTATCGTAAGAAGGTGTTTGCAGAAATAACATTTACAAACTGTCTATACAGTACACAATACTAGTACATAGAAAATAGATTCTGACTTTATGATCCCCTTTGTGTAAGGCAAGACTGAATCTGTCCCCAAATTTAGTCAGCCGGAGGTACAAGCAAGAAACAGTGGTCCATGGATGAATATGCAAATCAAGTGCCTACATATTAAAAAATCGGCAAGAATCAGGAAACTCCACTTTTTATCTGGGCCAGTTCTAGCCCACTGGATACATCAACCACATTTTCGAAAACATCAGCTATGCTTCTTAAAATACCAACGCCACTCAGACGGCAACAGATTTGTTCGAGTGGCAGCTACCCCAGACCGGGTTCTAGGTTCCGTAGACAGAGGCCTGCAGCCTTTCCAGGCCAATTGATAGAGCACTTACAAAAGAAAAAAAAAAGTGTATTAATACTCTATTTCATGCTATTGCTCTCCAAGCAACAGCAGTACAAAATATACAAGACAAATCACATGATTGCAGTGTAGACCCCCTTCCCCCCAAGATCGATGTGGGTGGGTGGTGGGTATACAAGACTTAAAAAAAAAAACAACAACACAAAAGGGCAGGAGAGTCATTGGCGGATGTAAGCATCCCTGTTCCAGTCCGCAGCCTCGTTGCGTCTCCGGGACGCCCCTTCCCCATCCTTGTCACAGTAGCGATCCTTGGATTTGTGGCGGCTCCGCTGTTTGTTGCACTCGTTGTGGTCCTGCTCTCGGTCCGGGTCCCTGGAGCGGTGCCGAGTCTCCCTGTGTCTGTGCTCACCGCCCCCGTGGGGCTCCTCTCGGTGGTTGTGGTCACGGTGGGGGGCGTAGTGGTCCGCGTGTTCGTGCGAGTACTCTTCCTTGGGCTCCACGTAGGCGGAGTCGCGACTCTCCTGCGTCTCCGAGTCCAGGGTGTCCTGCCTGGAGAGGCCTCGGCTGGTGCCACTGCGATGGTTGTGGTGCTGGGTGGAGGAACGATGCTGGGCTTTCTTGACTGGTTCCGGACACTGTTCTTCTTCAGCTTGGGAAGCAGAGCGGCCCGGAGCCCCACGATCCGTCCTCTGATCCCCTTGAGAACCCTGAAGACAGAGGAGCAAATACAGGAGAACCCCTGTCACAAAGGCAAGTCCTTTTAAGTCCAGTCCCTTTGCGCTGTCCTAGGCGCTTACAAATTAACATCAAATCCAATATAATATAAATGCTGAGATCTGTCTACACCTGGGTGAACACTGAGCCACACCTCTGCTCAGAGACAGATAGGAAGATAAATTCTGGGAATGTGGGCTTTAAGTAAAAAAAAAAAAAGATAAACAGTCAGATACTTAAATGGCACTTAATGAGACCAGCCCTAGCATAAGATAGTCACCTGTATCAAATTATTAATACAACCCTCCATGCTCCTCTATGAAGGGTCACGAGATGCAACCCTTAGGAGAGCCCCATGAGGTTGGTGCCATTAGATGCCTGAGGCACAGGGCCCGGGAGGGATTTGAACCCAGGCAGTCTTGAGTCCACAGTCTGTGCGGCCGGCCTGTAGAAAGTTTCTCCTCTCTTCCTGTCTTAATAGAGTTAGTGGTCTGTGGTAACCTAGAGCAGGGGATGATGGGAGGGCAGTCCAAGAGGAAGGGGATAGAGCTGATAGACATATAGCTGTTCCACTTCCTTGTAGGAGAAACCCATACAACCCTGGAAAGCAACTCTACACCAATTAAAAAAAGAATATGGGGAGAGGGGATTTACATTCACAGAATGCTGTTTACACTGCTTTTCTCACAGCTCTCTCAGGAGAGAGCTGCCCGATGGGAACAAACGCTGCGTTGGCACCCTGGGCGTGGACGAGGGCTCTGCTTACCTGTGAGTTGGAGGCTAGCGTGGGGCTGACGGGCAGGGTGGAGGTGGCTAAAGTGCGGCTGAGAAGGGGGTTGGGGAGACTGCTGCTGGGAGGGTGGGTGGCCTTCCAGTAGGCCTCCAGGTAGTCGGCCAGGTGTTCACAGGCGTCCTCGAGCTGGTTCTCATCCAGGATCACATCAAACAGCTCCTGCAGGGGCAGACATTACAGATGGCACCCAGACAGCAGCCCCCAACTCCCCCCCACCTTAGAGGAGAAAGCAGGGAGCCCCTTGGTCTCTGCTTGCTGCCTGACTCCTCCACACACTGTCCTCTGGAGTCAGCTTACAAGCATTGGTCCTCCTCTGGTACGTGTTGACACACGTGTATCAGTAGTATCAATGACTAGGAAGTGGACAGGTGTAGTAACAGTTGTTAAGGGCATGATAGAAAATTTGCTAATAGTGAAAAAAAGGAATTGGCCCTACGTTAGAAGAGAGATGTAAAAAAGACTGTAAGCCAAACAGTATAGGAAGAAGTCTGACAGAGACTGTGAAAAGCTGAATCTTGGAAATAGCTGCGGCAAGGGAAGGACATGAGGAAGCCAAAGCCACTTAGAAGGTAGGTTGGGAGGTAGGCAACATATGCATACGTATAGCTGGTTCACTTTGCTGTACAGTGAAAACCAACACGTAATTATCTTCTCATTAAAAAAAAAAAAAAAGCCAAAACAAAACTCAGAAGCGTAGTGTCCCAAAGCATGGTATGCACAACAGGGATTCAAGGTAGGAATGGGTTCAGGTGTCAGAATCTGCTTACTGACTGGTTTGGAAATTGGTGTCTACATGGTTTCAGATCAATTTCATAGATGGTGATAAAGAGCCAGCAACTTGCTCCCAGATTAGAAGTGAATAATAAACCAACCCCAAATAGATCCACCTTTCCAACCAAAGTTCTGAAACAACTGTGTTTCATTTACGATACTATGGACGTGTTAGATGTTAACAAAGCGACATCCCCATGGAACATACTGTAGCCGTTTGCAAGCCACGACCATGACCTAGACACGTGCTCATGGCAAGAGGTAGCCAGTTCTCCATTTTGGGAAGAAGCCCGCTGCTAATGGAGAGGGTTCTCTTCTGGACAAGTGTTTACCTAGTCTGTCTGGTTTTTCTTAACAGAAAGCGGGGCTGATGACTTCAAGTGGATTATACTGAACAGAGAGACTTACTGGAGGACACTGAGCTAGCTTATCTGCCGCCACCATCTGGACATTGAGGTGCTTCGCTTGAGATTTCCCTCGAGACTTTATTAACCTCTGTAAAACCTGCAAAAGACGAGGTTTTTAAACAGGAGTGTCTGTACTCAGGTAGACAACAAGGTTCATTATTCACTCTTTTCTCTGGGACCTTTTTCATACAGCACTCATGGTTTACTAGGCAAGAAAACAATATCTAAGATGATCTGGAAAATTAATACATCTCGGTGGCAAGCTTCAAAAACCACCAGGATGGGTATTATTCTGAACCTTTTTATGTGAACTAGAATATTTACATACTAGACATTAAAACTGAGAAATTCATTTAAGAATGACCAATAAACCTCTTGCATGTTAACTTACATCACTTATTTTGATAAAAATAGCTAAATTGTTTTTGCAAATTTCTCTACAACCTGACTTCACAGAAGATAACCCATGTTTCCTCTTTCTACATTTAATCTGCCACAGTACATTACTTTGAAATACGTGAAGAAAATCCAGCCTCTTCCAGATACATAATTCAGAAGAGAAGGACTATTTTAGTAACCTTTTCAGATAATTGTGGATATTCTTCTTTGATATTACAGTAAACAAGTGGTAGCTTTTTAAAGATTAGCTGCCATGTAACATCTGAAACCCTACTCTATTAAATTCCATTGATTTGTCCTGAAATTTGAATGGCATGTCATTGGTTCTTTCCAATAAAAATGGTGTTCTAAGATGATTCCACTAATCACACCAGTACTTGTCCTCAAATAACTGACTTTGAGTATGCAGCTGAAGAACTTGACGTGTACCTCCCATTTTGTTATGTAGAATATTAAAAAGGCTGGTAGCACCTTTTTGAAGAGTCAAAATTTAATTAATAAACAATTTTGCTACTTCAAAGTACCACAAATAACATTTTATTGATAAAATATTAAAATAACAAATAGGATATTTTTGGCTTAAATAAAATATATTCTTAAAACTAATATCACCAGTTTTTGTATTTTTAGTGTGGACACCAGAAATTGTAAGAGTTAATGATGGTAAAATCTTAATTCCTAGCACAGTTAACTTATTAATATTCAGACATTTCACGAGAATCCATCTAAAATCATAGGCAAAAGAGGCATCTTCTCATCTAACTTAAAGGTTGCCAGTAAAAAAACACCTTATTCTGACCTAGTCTGGGAAATAGATTTATATTTTAGTAATGCCTTTAGACAAGAGCAAGGATCTCCTGTCAAAATACATACCAGGAACTACTGTATCCAGTGTTTTCAAACTCCACTAAGAAAGTGGCAGTAGATGGATTTTCATTAGGACATTAAGTGAAACTCATGGTGAGGAAGAATGCCGCTGGTGCTGGTGTGGCCTTGCTTCCTGCTTCGACATTCCCACCACTTCTTTTGCACCATCAGTACAAAGGTCAGGCCAGTGGAAGAGGAGGACAATGAGGATTATCAGGGAAATGACCCTCTAGGTCCCCTGAAAGTGTCTCCAAGCCTCCCCGACCATAGGCCACACTTTGGAAATCATTGTTCTCAGCCACGAAACTTATCACTCTCTGCTTATATGAATCTTAACACTTCTCATCTACCACATCTCTCTTCAAATCCTTAGTGATGGATAAAGCAGCAGCCTGTTCTGAAAGCAGACTATAAGCACACATTTTAGTAAAGTTTCACTGCAGAACAAACGGTAACAGCCCTGCTTACCTTAGGAGAAGAAATCTTGACATACACTATAATAGGGGCCAGAGAGGTTTTACTGAGCTGGGCTGGGTGATTGATCGTGTCCGCGTCAAGGACCACCAGTTGCAGTGTTCTTGCAAGTTCAAAAATCCTTTCGATTTCACTCTGAACTTCCGCTGTAAAAGGTGAAGCAGAACTTGATTACTTAAAAGTTCAGCATTTCTAGACCAGATTGAGAGAAAGTAAAATGGTTACTCAGGCAGGTGAGCTGTGGTTGATGTCTACAGGTAAGAGGGCTGATAATAGGCATCGTTTGCAAAGAGCCATTCCTTCACAACACCTTGAGAATTTAGGAATTCCTCTCTCAACCAGTTATGAAATTTATTTCTAGTTTACCATGATGTCTGTGAGAGTCAAACTTTTTGGCTTTCTGTGCTTATTTGTTTTGGGGGCTATAAAACGTCACTCCATGGAGTCATTTTATTAAAATGTTGTAAAACAGAAACATGAGGAGAGCTCTTCCTTGTATGTGTTTCTGACCACTCAAGCCTAGCAGCCCATCACCAGCCTTCCTGTCACTGCATGGGCTTACCTGCGTTTACATGCCACCTCTTGGTATGGAGTCTAGAGATGTATATAGGCAAGCTGAACTATAGCAGGAAACAGATTTTCAGAATGTCTACGACAAACCTAGCCAGAAACACACTTCGTGTATTTTCCACCAACAAAAAGACGGTCCTGTAACATTCATGCTTTAAAAGGGCAGTTATGTATTGGAGGCAGCACCTCAGATATATAATCTGTCAGACTTACAGAAAAACATAAAAAAATTTACTTGAATGCCAAAGTATTTTCATTCAGTTCATCTATTTCTCCATTCTCTCTCTTGAGTGTAAAAAGGGCTGTCCTAGAATATTTTCTCTGATGATGGATATATACTGTATCACTGCTATGGAACACCTGAAATGTAATTAATGTGAATAACAAATTTTTGAGATTCAGATAAAAGTTAGATAGCCAGGAACTACGTTTCTAAATATCACAGATCTGTAAAGGATAATATGTAGTTTTCACTGCCCACTACAATCATGAAGGGCCAATCCCATGAGATGCCTGGACCTACAGGATACCATTTAGTTCTTCTTGTGCATTTGCATCCATGCAGAAGATTCCTGGAGGTAATTTTAACTTGTGTATTATTCCAGAAAAGGCAAGCCACTAGTCATCTGCCTCTTACCACCACTAAGAGTCCTTTTGTTTACCTGGATGTCTTTAAAATGCCCCAAACCACTAGTGATACGAGCTTTAAAGTAATATTTGGTCACATTACCACTCATGACACAGTTTTGCTAAAAGAAAAAAAACCTATTAAGCTTCTCAATAGACAAGTTTATAAGAAATACAGAGAACAGACAGTTGTGTAAACTACACCAGTGTAATGTAGTTAGCAAAATTCAGTCTCTGAATACCCTGCAGGATAAGTAGGATAACTGACCTAGTTTCTTAAAAAAATTACAAGGAGATAAAAGATATATGGAAAACAGGATTAAGAGATTCAAGAACCTAAGAACCAATCACAATGTGTGAAGTTTATTTGGATCCTGATTCAAACAAATAGTAATTTATATATTTTATGATGCAGAAGTGAATAAAATGCTTATGTGTATATATATATATGTGCGTGTGTATATAAAATGTATGTGTTTGTATCTATATAGTATATGACAGCTGGGAAATGATACATGGCTGAGTGGCAACCTGATGATACCAGGGGGTTATTACTAAGGTACAGTAGGGACTTCCCAGGTGGTCCAGTGATTCGGACTCCATGCTGCCAGTGCAGAGGCCCAGGTTTGATCCTGGTCGGGGAACTAGATCTTGAGTGCAGCAACTAAAACCTGGTGCAGCCAAATAAATATTAAAGAAGAGGTACAACAATGGCATTATGGTTTAAATAAAAGGGGTCTCCACTGTTCAGAAACACACACTGAAATATTTATAGATAATATAAGTATCTTGGATTAACTTCAAAGTAAATGGGTGAAACTAGGTAACAAGTGCCTGGGCTTTCTTACTGCATACTGTTCATATATATTTCTTTCAATCATTCCTTTTGTAACTATGTTCTAAAACATTACTAATACAGTTATTTGCTCTCTTCTCTTGCTTCTTACATTTTTTATTCCAATTATAACCTTGCTTCTCTGTGCCCTGTGTTTTCACAAGCCACTGATCACCAGTAGTAAAGTTCCAGTCTAAGTTTATTATAAGCATTAAGAAATCTGATTAGTTTACAGCTGACATCATACTCAGTGGAAATGCTAGAAGCTTTTCCTCTGAGATTAGGAACCACACAAGGATGTGCACTCCCACCACTTCTTTCAACATTGTATTGAAAGGCGTAACCAGAGCAAGTAGGCAGGAAACAAAACCAAGGCATACAGATTGGAAAGGAAGTAAAACTCTCTCTGTTTGTAGCTGACATGATGAGAGAGAGAGAGAGATAAGACTCTACCAAAAGACTGTTAGAACTAATAAATGAATTAAACTGCAGGATATAAAATTAGTATGCAGTACAGCTCAGTGGAATAAGATGAGTCTCTCTCTCTCTCTCTCACACACACACAATCCTGCCATTTGCAACAAGACTAATGGACCTTATCAGCTTTATGCTAAGTAAAATAAGAGACAAATATATAATCTTACTGAAATGTGGAACTGAAAAAAAAGCAACAAGTTCATAGATACAGATAACGGGGTGATGGAGGGTGATCAAAAGTTCAGTTAAGTCCCAAGATTGTAACTGGAGTTAGTGATACTATTTGAAAGTTGCTAACAGAGTGGATCTCAAGGGTTCTCCTCACAAGAAGAAATCTGTAACTACATAAACTTGTAAGTAATCTTTCTGTGATCGTTACACAGTATATACATGTGTCAAACCATGCTGTAGACCTGTCAGTTACATTTCATTAGAAATTTGATCACAAAGATTTTCATCTGTGTATCAGTTAATTACCGCTATTGACACAGTCACAAGAGTCCCATGCCTTAAAAATAACTTGTTTTTTAGAGGTTTGAGCACTATTAAAAAAATCATTATGAATGTAATTCATTGTCTAGTCCCCACGTCGTGTCCGACTCTGCAACCCCATGGGCTGGAGCCGGCCAGGCTCCTCTGTCCGTGGGCTTCGCCAGGCAAGAATATAAATGCAGTACTTGTTATTAAATCTGGGTAACAGATAAACACAAAATAATCCATTATCTTATTATATATCCAAAAATTATTTATGTCAATAGCTTAATATATGTATCATGGACATGTGTGTATATATGCATATATTCTAGTATTCTTAGATACACAGATACCTTCCACTTTTTAAATTAAGGTGGAAAATGAGATATTCTTTAAAAACTTAAAAAGATTTTTTTAGAAACCCAATGCAACATATTTGTAAATAAACCTTATAAAAAGATGACCAGTAAATTCTGAAGAAAATGCTTTTAACTTCCAAGTACAAAATGATGCTTTCAAAGAAATGTGCCCATACTAGTAGGTGGGCACACCAGTATGTACTCTCTGATGGGGTACATCATGCTGAGAATTTGTTTCAAAAAAGAAATGTCAGTGCTGCTGATGTTCATTTCTGAAACTGAAAAGCCTTATTTATCTGTCCAGATCCCAATCTCTTACACCTACTGAATTTAAACTTGCTGCTGATACTATGAAAAACAGTATAGATGGTCTGCAAAAAAGAGTTGCCATATGATCCAGCAATCCCATCCCTGGGCATATATTCAAACAAAACTGTAATTCAAAAAGATATGTGCACCCTTATATTCATATCAGCACTATTCACAATAGCCAACACATGGAAACAACCTAAATGTCTGTCAACATGAGCAGATAAAGAAGATGTGCATATACACAATGGAATACTGCTCAGCTGGACTCTGTGGGAGAGGGGTGGGGGGATGATTTAGGAGAATGGCATTGAAACATGTATAATATCATATAAGAAATGAATCGCCAGTCCAGGTTCGATGCCGGATACAGGAAGCTTGGGGCTGGTACACTGGGATGACCCAGAGGGATGGTATGGGGAGGGAAGAGGGAGGGTGGTTCAGGATGGGAAACACGTGTACACCCGTGGTGGATTCATGTTGATGTATGGCAAAATCAGTACAATATTGTAAAGTAATTAGCCTCTAATTAAATTTAAATTTAAAAAATAAAAAAGGTAAAAAGAGTAACGCCATTTGCAGCAACATGAATGGACCTAGAGACGATCATACTAAGCGAAGTCAGAAAGAGACAAATACCATATGATACTCCTTACACGTGGAATCTAAAATGTGACACGAACTTATCTATGAAACAGAAATGGACTCAGAGGGCAGACTGTCAGTAATGTAATAGTAGTTCCAATGCCATTTCATAATCACTAAACACAGATTTTTCATTTTGGCAACTTCTTTACTTAGCCTGAGAAAGGAAATCTGTTAAAGCCCTCTGTCAGCCCCGTCTCCTTTCCCCAGACCCAGGAAGGTTTTGCCTCAGGGCACCGACTTCCCAGGCACCAACATGGCTTCTTAATCCAGCTGTGTGATCCTTGGGTAACAAGGCTTAATTTCTCAGAGCCCCTAAGTATTCTTTTCTGAAACATGGAAATGAGGACTAAGTTTATCAATGTGCAAAATATTTATTTTGGTGCCTGCCTATAGGAAATGCTTAATAAATGTCAAATATTGCTTTGTGCCAACCTGCTAAGATGTATCACACTGTGTTTTGATGATATGACTGAAAACTTTTCCAACAGGCAGTGAACTGATAGGAAGACTGGCAATAATACATACTTACTTTGATTCTTTTCCTCAGGACAGTGCTTAGGACATACCTGGGACTCAAAAATTGTGTTGAAAGAATGAGTTAAAAAGGCAAAGAAAAAATATAATCATTGTGTGTGTGTGTATGTATGTATGTATATATATATAATGTAACAAATATTTGACTTTTAAAAAATTGTTTTTAATTAGAGGATAATTGATTTACAATGTTGGCTTCTGCTATACAACAGTGTGCATCATCGCACATCATTATCATTATACGTATGTTTATACCCCTTGCTTTTGGACCCCACCATCCCACCCCTCTAGGTCATCACAGTGCACTGAGCTGAGCTCCCTGTGCTGTGCAGCAATCTCCTGCCAGCTGTTTTACGCCTGGTAGTGTACATGTGTCAATGCTGTTCTCTCCATTTGTCCCACCCTCTCCTTCACCCACTGTGTCAAGTCTCTTCTCTGCATCTGTGGCTCTATTCCTGTAGGTTCATCAGTACCATTTTTCTAGATTCTGTATATCTGACAATATACAATGTGTTTTCTCTTTATATTTGCCTTTTTAGTTGACTATACATATATTAGAAGCTGCTGTTGTAGAAAAAAATGCATTAAATCTTCAAAAACATTAATCGTGAACTTGGCAGCCAAACTGTATATAGGTGAAGTACTCCCTTTGTGTGGAGATAATGTGTAGCTGGGCCATCAGAGCAATGTTGTGGAATTTAAAGTGTTAATTCCTTAAGATAGACATGGCTATGCCTGTAATGATTAATTAGATCAGGAGGAGGGAGGAAGTGAGATTCAGAAGATCAATAGGCCCATAAATTTTTTTCCTAAGAGAAGGCAGATGGTCAAGTAAAAGTAATCACATCACGCACAGCTCAGTGGAGGAAATCCTGGACTGGTACTCCGGATGCCCAGGGTCTAGCCTTAGTTTTAATCCTTAGTGCCTTACCTACACCATACGGATCCCTTCCCTTTCTGTGGTCCTTAGGTCCTTCACTGCACAGTGGTGACAAGATGGGTAGTTCTCAAACCCTAGCACGCACAGCAGAGTCACCTGGCAGGCTTGTTGAAACAGACTGCAGGGCCCTGCCTCCAGAGTTGCTGACTTCATAGGTCCGGTGGGGCCTGAGAAGGTGCATTCCTAACTGATGCTCCCAGTAGTGATGCTGTTGATGTGGAGGCCACACCTGAGGACCAGTGAGCGAGACGCATGCTCAGGTGTGCCACCCCAGTTCCACAGCCCCTGGTGTTACCAGCATAAGGGATGAGTTTCTCTTTAATTGACGCTCTTCCCGAGACAACTGTACATTCACAGCAGTTGTAAGAAATGACAGCTCCCAGTGCACTCTATTACCTAGTTTTCCTCATGGGAACGACCTGCAAAACTATAGTGCAACATCACAACCAGGATACTCCATCTTCCTCAGATTGCCTGAGTTTTATGTACTCATCTGTGTGTGTATGTGTACTGAGTTCTATGCAGTTTTATCCCATGTGTAGCTTCCTGTATCCATCACCATAGTCCAGAGACACAGCAGGTCCATCAGGATAAGGAAGAAGAGACCAACTTTTAACAAGTTATCTCAGCTGACTGTTCCACTGGGCTAAAAACATCTACCAAGCTGTAAACATTTTTGTCTGACCACCTGGTTGCTAATATACAAAGTGAATGAATGCCTCTTCTCCCATGCATTGTCTGTTACAACTACAGCCAAATGCCAACTACATCTAGAAACATCTATTTCTGCTTTATTGACTATGCCAAAGCCTTTGACAGTGTGGATCACAATAAACTGTGGAAAATTCTGAAAGAGATGGGAATACCAGACCACCTGACCTGCCTCTTGAGAAACCTGTATGCAGGTCAGGAAGCAACAGTTAGAACTGGACATGGAACAACAGACTGGTTCCAAATAAGAAAAGGAGTATGTCAAGGCTGTATATTGTCACCCTGCTTATTTAACTTATATGCAGAGTATATCATGAGAAATGCTGGGCTGGAGGAAGCACAAGCTGGAATCAAGATTGCTGGGAGAAATATCAATAACTTCAGATATGCAGATGACACCACCCTTATGGCAGAAAGTGAAGAAGAACTAAAGGGCCTCTTGATGAAAGAGGAGAGTGAAAAAGTTGGCTTAAAGTTCAACATTCAGAAAACTAAGATCATGGCATCCGGTCCCATCACTTCATAGGAAATAGATGGGGAAACAGTGGCTGACTTTATTTTGGGGGGCTCCAAATTCACTGCAGATGGTGACTGCAGCCATGAAATTAAAAGATGCGTACTCCTTGGAAGGAAAGTTATGACCAACCTAGACAGCATATTCAAAAGCAGAGACATTACTTTGTCAACAAAGGTCCGTCTAGTCAAGGCTATGGTTTTTCCAGTGGTCATGCATGGATGTGAGAGTTGGACTGTAAAGAAAGCTGAGTGCCGAAGAATTGATGCTTTTGAGCTGTGGTGTTGGAGAAGACTCTTGAGAGTCCCTTGGACTGCAAGGAGATCCAACCAGTCCATCCCAGAGGAGATCAGTCCTGGGTGTTCATTGGAAGGACTGATGCTGAAGCTGAAACTCCAATACTTTGGCCACCTGATGCGAAGAGTTGACTCATTGGAAAAGACCCTGATGCTGGGAGGGACTGGGGGCAGGAGGAGAAGGGGACGACAGAGGATGAGATGGTTGGATGGCATCACCGACTCAATGGACACGGGTTTGGGTGGACTCCGGGAGTTGGTGATGGACAGGGAGGCCTGGCGTGCTGCGGTTCATGGGATCGCAGAGAGTTGGACACGACTGAGCGACTGAACTGAACTGAACTACATTTAGCTTCACTTCCTTTACTCTTATTTGCTCGTATTTTCCTACTTTCAGTACATAGTTTTTGCTATTGTGTGACAGAAATAGGCCCCATGAAGCACAGTTGTGTATAAATGTGTGCAAAGATGTAGCTTATTCTCCTAAATTGACTTGTTCCTAGAAAACTGCTTGGGGTAAAACCAAACCCCAGTTGCAGATAGTATAAAGCTGGGCAGGTTAAAGACACTAAGGTGAATTACTTTATAAAGCAATAGTTAATTATCTAAGTTTATTATTTTTAAAAGTTTGGATTTGGAATTGGCAAATAACTGTATTACAAGAGCCTTTACTATTTTAATTCAAATAGTGTTTTTAGTTCTATAATGTATAGAAGTACATATTTGTGTGCACAGCTAATACACATATTTTAACTTATGATGCCTGACCAATATTACAGCTGAGAAAAAAAGAGAACTTTTTATGAGCCCATATAAAGACATCCATACATGCACAGAAGTCCTATACCACTCCGAAAATCTGATGATGTACATAAAGCTGCAAAATTTTCATGGTTTTTTCCTTCATGCCATATGGTGGCATTTTAATATAATCAACTCCAAATGCAACATACCATACTTTTGTTTATGTAATGAAAGTTTTCTAAAAGCTCAAGTATAAAGTAAATTTTTACCTATTATATCCTCAATGTACTGGATCGTTCATCCTTTCTTAAATAATTGCTGCAATTGATCTCATCTATTAAGTTTGAGGTCAGTTTTCTCAAATTTAGTTTTTACTAAATGTATACAAGAAAGAGATGCTTTTAAAATAAACTACCCCCACACCCTGCATTCAGCCCTACCTGCCCTTGGGCTCAAAGCACTTCCAGGATAATAAATAATGGTTGAAAAAAATTCTTAGGCATCCTCTCTGGCCCCAAACTTTCCTCTAGCATACAGTCTCCAGCTGTTTTACAAACACTACAACATTAGCACTGATTTAATTTGACCTAGATCTTTGAAATGCTAATATTCTTAAAAAAAAAAAAAAAAGGCAACATTACAGAGAACCCATTGTGCAGACTGAGAAGAATGTGCTACATAGAAATTGGTTTGTTTTTTAATTTATCTATTTACTTAGTGGGCTTCCCAGGTGGCACAGTTGGTAAAGAATCTGCCTGCCAGTGCAGAAGATGTGAGAGACGTGGGTTCGATCCCTGGAGTAGGAAATGGCAACCCACTCCAGTATTGTTGCCTGGAAAATTCTATGGACAGAGGAGCCTGGCCAGGGCTACAGTCCATGGGGTCACAGGGACTCGGACATGACTGAGCACATGCTGGCTATGTACTTACTAGTTACTAAAATTTTCAGTTCTAGCATATATTTCTTCTATAAAATCTAAATTAATATATACTTTAATGAGTAAAAGAATTATATAAACTATGCACTGTTTGAAAAATTAGAAATAAAACTAATAACAGCAGCCACCATTAACTGATCTGCTACACATGCCACGAACTACTTCATGTGCTTCTCACAATAATCCTAGTAGGTATCTTAGTAGTATCACCATTTTAGAGATGGGAAATGGATACAAAGACTAAATAATTGCCAGGATAAAAACAGTAAGAAGAATCGGAAAGATCTAAGAAAAGCAAGAAGAATTAAATAAAGATGGCGACATTTACAAATCAGAAGAAATGGTAGCATTTAGAACTATGCACAATCTTAATGCGTGTCTACACATGTACATATAGTTACATACCTGGAGTACTATAGGACCAGTTTTATACAAAGGAAGAATATCTTTTCTATAGGCTCCACATCACACCCATAACGTATTATTCAACATGTTTTATTGGTGGGGGGAGGGGGAAATCCGCTGATCATTCTCTTACCACTAAATTTTTTCTCTGTAAAATCACCTATTTCTTGCTGTACCCTAGGAAAAACTAAAAATCCTTGAAAGGCAAAACACACATAACATACTCCCCTTCTTTCAAAGCTACAGACAGCGCATGTGCACGGTGCGTTTCCTAGGTGACCAGACGACCTGTGTGCCTGTGTGGATTCCCACCCATCCTCAGGGTGGGCTCTGGTCCCAGGCCATCTTCCACGTGGTCTAAGGACTCTGCGCTCTGAATCCCCCTGCTTTGTTTGAGCAGAAACAAACCTGTCTAAGGATGGACATTCCCTGTCAGCAAAGTCAGTGCATTTGGCCAACCTTGTCGTTTCTGACCTTTCTGTAGCATGTGGGACATGAAACCTTCTCACTCCTCAGTGGGATCCATCTTTTCCATGGTTTCCTGTCCCTCTGTGCTCCCTATGCAGGTGCGGGCCCGGGGTTCGATCCCTGGTCAGGGAACTAGATCCCACATGTTGCAACCAGAGATCCCATGTCACAACTAAGACTCAATGCAGCCACATAAGTAAATAAATATTAAAAACATTTTTTAGAGAGAGACTTTTGCAGGCACTCAGGACACCATGTGCATGGCGGCAGAACACTGGAGCCCCCAACGCCCACAAGCTGAAGTTGTGCCCTCTGGTTTCACCTCTCGTGCTGTAAATATAGATGTTCTTTTTGTGATCTATCACATTCTTCTCATTTTTGTGCCTTTTAAAACAGCTTCCACGTGTAGGGTTGAAGTACTGTCTAGTGTTTCTAAAGGCAAGAAGGCGTAAGTGTTTCTTACGGAGAAAAATCTTTGATAAGCTTTATCCAGACATGATTTATAGAGCTGATAGTTGTGAGTTACATGTTAGGGGATCAACTATCTATCAAATAATGTGTGTGTGTGTTAGTTGCTGAGTTGTCTGACTCTTTACAACCCCATGGACTGTAGCACACCAGGCTCCTCTGTCCATGGAATTCTCCAGGCAAGAATAGTGGAGTGGGTTGCCATTCCCTTCTCCAGAGGATCTTCCCAACCCAGGGATTGAACCCAAGGTTATCCAGTAAGGAGTCTTCAAATAGAAAAATGATGCAACCAGGTGATGTGCAGGTCAGTGGATGAAAATGTGGGGACCAGGGGCTTGTAGGAACCTAAGCCTGCATTTCCGCTGAATTCACGAATTCAGTATTTGCTGTGACTTCATAGACTATGACACCTGTGAATACTGAGAGTCCACTGTGTGTTAAGCCCTTCCTCTCTGGGAAGTTCTAGCTTCGTGTCTAGTTTCCCGCTGGATATCTGGATGTCCCACAGTATTGCAAATCCAGCATGTGCACAAATGGAGCTGTCGTCTTTCTCATCCCCCTCCCCAGACTCCTGCCCTCCATGACTTCCTCATCCTGAGCCCCTTATCCCCAGAATAATACCATCTTCCTCAAAGCAAATACGCAGGAATCATCCTGGGGTTTTCTCCTTCATGTTCTCCATCCAGTAGAGAAATCCTGACTGTCTCACCTCTGGATTCCCGCCAGTCTTCTCCTTCTCTCTGTCACTAATTTACAGCCTCTCTTATTCTCTAACCTGAATGACGACAAGTCCCCTAGGTGACCTCCTGTCCAAGTCTTTGCCACACCCCAGCTCTGCTGAAGGGATACTTCGAAAGGCACCACTTAAAAGAAATTGCAGTATAGGTGCTGTGAAAAGTGAAAGGGAAGTGGAAGTGTCAGTTGCTTAGTCGTGTCTGACTCTTTGCGACCTCATGGACTGTAGCCTGCCAGGCTCTTCTGTCCTTGGGATTCTCCAGGCCAGAATACTGGAATGGGTAGCCATTCCCTTCTCCAGGGCATCTTCCCGACGCAGGGATCGAACCCGGGTCTCCTGCATTTCAGGCAGATTCTTTACTGTCGGGTTGCAAAGAGATGGGGAACATGAAGGAGAAGACTCTAGGACAATTACGGCATTATATAAGGTGCTCAGATGTACAACAGGGTGATTCAAGATTATATTCCATTTATAGTTATAAAATACTGGTTCTACGGGCTTGCCAGGAAGTCCAGTGACTAAGACCCCATGCTCCCAATGCAGGGGGCCTGGGTTTGATCCCTGGTTGGGGGATCAGATCCCACATGCTACAAGTAAAGATCTTGCATGCCATAACCAAGACTGAAGATCCAGCGTGCCACAGCTAAGACCCAGTGCAGCCCAATAAATGAATATTTGAATGTTAGCTCTGTTTCCCATGTTGTACAGTACATCCTTGTAGCTTATTTTATGCCTAATGGTTTGTACCTCAGTCTCCTCCCCTTATCTTGCCTCTGCCCTCTGCCCTCTTCCCACTGGGAACTGGTCTGTTTTCTGTATCCCATCAGCCTGTAGAGGCGCCGATTTTAGTACGTACCTACTCATCTACAGAATGTACTATTTCTCTCTGAAGCTGTTTCAGCAGAACAACAGAATCCTAATTTCCCTCTCCCCTCTCTCCTGCTTGTTCCTTTTCCCTTCTCCACATTTGTCATCAGAGATCCTTCTGCAATGCTAGTCACCTTGTGCCACCCCTCTGCTTCCATGCCTCTTCCTATCACATCCGCAGTTAAAGGCCCGAGAGTGCGACCCAGTCAGGCCCTCGACCACCTCTCTGATCTCACACCCTCATCATTCCACTCCAGTCACACCGGCTGTCCTGCTCCCCCTTCAGCCCACTGGACATGCTCCTGCCTCAGGACTCCCCTCTGCCTAGAACTTCTCTCTTCTCTCGGGTAGCTGCCAGGATAAAGAATTCATAACACAAATGATTCTGCTAAAAGCTCACCTCCTCGGAGAGGCCTCTCCTGACTTCCTCATATAAAATCACGCCCTCGTCCTCAGCCTACTCTCCACCTGTTGGCCTGTGTCTTTTTCCAGGACTCATCAACCACTGACACCGAGTGTTAACTGTCTGCAGCCACATCTAGTAGCTTCTGTCCGTATCTTCCCTGTGAAACGTGAGCAGGAAGATGTGCTGTCCTTCACATGTATGTCCTCATGCTCACCCCCCTCGTTTCACGGGGAAGATACAGACAGAAGCCCTCAACACAGGGGGCCCGGGTTCAATCCCTGGTCCAAGAACAAGATCCTGTGTGCTGCACTAAGAATTTCCATGAAAGATTTTGCATGCCATAATGAAGACTGAAGATTCCTCATGCCATAACTAAGACCCAGCGCAGCCCAGTAAACAAATATTAAAAAAAACCTAATAGTAAGTTACATGTGTAACAGCCATTAATGCCAAATAGATGGAATAGTTGCCAAAGCCATTTCATTTGATCAGATTAGTACTTGACAATAAACAGGATTCAAACACAAACCTGCAGATGTGTTAACTAAAATCTCCAAATTGTTTTTACAAATGAAACAAAAATGTTGACACTGATATAATTACTGATACAATCCAAGTATGAAGGGAGTTGGGGTTATAGCCATCGTTTATGGAAGTCGTACTATGTTTAATCTTTCCAGTAATTCCACAAGGTAGCTAATATCATCTCTTTCTCTCGTTTTTTGGGTTTAGATGAAGAAATGACACCATATCCAAGTCCGTGAGTCCTTGTCCTTTGAAATAAAAGACTTTTTTGCTTTAGTCTCCCAGGCCTCCCTGAGTCTCAAAAAGCTGACTTAAGAGTTAATAATTGGGCAAAAAATGGGCAGAAGCCCTAAATAGACATTTCTCCAAGGAAGACATAAAGATGGCCAAGAGGCACATGAAAAGATGCTCAACATGAGTCATTATGAGACTAATGCAAATCAAAACTAAAATGAAGTATCAACTCACACCAGTCAAAATGGCTATCATCAAAAAACCCACAAACAATAAATGCTGTAGAGGGTGTGGAGAGAAGGGAACCCTCCTACACTGTTGGTGGGAATGTAAATTGGTGCAGCCACTATGGAGAACAGCAAGGAGATTCCTTTAAAAACTAATAGAGCTACCATATGACCCTGCAGTCCCGTTTCTGGACACATATGTGGAGATAAAGATAGTCCAAAAGAATACATGCACCTCAGTATTCACTGCAGCACTGCTTACAACAGCCGAGACATGGAAGCAACCTAAATGTCCATCCACAGAGGAATGGATCAAGAAAATGTGGCACAGATATACAATGGAATATTACTCAGTCATTAAAAAGAATGAAATAATGTCATTTGTAGCAACATGGATAGACCTAGAGATTGTCATACTGAGTGAAGTAAGTCAGAGAAGGAGAAATATTGTATGACATCCCTTATATGTGGAATCTTCAGTGATACATAGAAACTTATTTACAAAAGAGACTCACAGAGAACAAATTTATGGGTGCCAGGAGGAAGAATCAGGAGAAGGGATAGTTAGGGAGTTTGGGATCGACATGTACACACTGCTGTATTTAAAATGGAAAGCCAACAAGGTCCTACTATATAGCATGCGGAACTCTGCTCAGTGTAATGTGGCAGCCTCATGGGAGGGGAGTTTGGGAAAGAATGGATACATGTATATTTACGGCTGAGTTCCTTTGCTTTCCACCTGAAACTATCACAACATTGTTTTTTTTTTAAAAGTTAATGATTGAGAAATGTGAAAATGTAGAATCAAAGAATAGCTGTTGGGCTGGGAAACTAGTAACAATTTAGACTATAAAGCAGCCACATAGCAGAAACAACAAACTCCCAGTTCTTGAAAGATATAAAGGCTGGATACACATTTCTGAATTGTTTTTACAGGAAGCAGACCCCCACCAGATGAAAACTGCTGACCGTAAGAACAGAGAAGCTAGACTGATTGAAACCAGAAGGTTGATGATGCTTGAGACGTCACCTTGATGCCAACCAATCCTAGAACTGTGCACGAGCTGATCTTCTCCCCTGCAGCCCCTCCCTCACACTGCCTTTAAAGCCCCTTCCCTGGAGCCATCAGGGAGTTCAGAGCATTTGAACATGAGCTGCCTGTTCTCCTTGTTTGGCAGCTGCAGTACATGCTGCACTCTCCCTCACCACAACCCTGCATCAGCAGACTGGCTTCCCTGCATGCAGGTGAGCAGAGCCGAGTTTGATTCAGTAACAGAAACTGAGCCTTAAAGAGATTAATGACTTTGCTTGTGACAACACTGTTGTCAAAGCGAGGAGTTTATTTAGAGTCTATAGACACCAAAGCTCAGGTTCGTGAAAACAGACACCATCCAAAACATTCATGCTGACAGCCTGTGGAATTTTCAACTCAAAAACTTTCACAACAAATCCTTCATACCCTGAAATCACTAAGACAGTAGCAGTGGCTGCTGGTGAGCCCTGTCTCTTCTGCCTGTGCACTCTGGCACACGGAATTACCATCTAGTCAGATCTGCTCACTGGTGGCCTCAGCAAAAACGGTTTCAATGGCTTCAGCTCCTCGGCGATGGACACTTACCTAGGCTTGACCTCGTGTTGGATCTTTCTATTATTGCATGCTTACTGGGATTGTTTAAGACAGAGCGTTTGGCCAGTGAGATGTCGGCGGTGACCCTTGTGATGGAAATCCTGTTGGCGAAAAAGCAACAGAAGATCTGAGGTTATTCACTGAATAAAAGGGGACAGAAATGCATACCCCAAACTCATCCAAGTATGATACATGAAGTGTGAAAGTTACTCAGTCGTGTGTGTCTGACTCTTTGCGACCTCATGGACTATACAGTCCATGGAATTATCCAAGCCAGAATACTGGAGTGGGTAGCCTTTCCATTCTCCAGGGGATCTTCCCAACCCAGGGATTGAACCCAGGTCTCCCACATTGTGGGTGGATTCTTTTACTAGCTGAGCCACAATATAGACCATATTTTCAACCAAGAAATGTTAGGGCACTTAATCATTCATTTTTCTCTTTAAACTTTTTATTTATTTTCTGTTGGGGTATAGCTGATCATTCATTTTAATTCTGTACCTAACTCAGCATGTATCGGTTGCTTACCAAGTGCCAGGCATGTCCTCAGCATTATCTCATTACCCGGATTAACTCATTAAATCATTCTAAAAACTTCAGTGGAGAGGATATTCTCCCACTTTTGTTGATGCAAAAAAAAAAAAAAAATGAGTCATGGGTAGATTGTTTACCTAAGGCTATATTGTTCCTAAAAATGATGAAGCTGCAATTTGAACCTAGAACTCCCGAGAGCCTATATTCTTAGCCCCTATGCTGTAATCCCTCCTGTTAAGTATGGTGCTGTGATCGGCATGAGGAATAAAAAGAACAAGACAAACAAGATCTTCTCTAAGACAGCCGAGCCGCACAGATGGGTCATAAATAAGAAATTAATAAAGTAGTACAGGTTAAGAGGACTGTTCTGAAGAAGACCCAGAGGGTGTTGTGACAGACAATCACGAGTCGAGGAGTGGGCAGTCATTTCAAATAGGGTAGACATGGGGACAACAACATTTGGGAGCTGGGCAGAGTAAATGACTTAGGCTGGAGACTGGGCTGAACGGACAAGCCAGCAGCAGGGAAAACGTGGAGTAAGACAGCTCATCAGGCCTCTGAAGAAGAAGGTGAAGGGGGCACCAAAAATAAGAGATTTGGTTAAAAGTCTGTTCCACAGTTCGACCCCTCCACCTCCCCTTTATTACATCAAGCCATAAGGTGGCCGTCCTTTTCCTGTGTGGTTTAAGACCACTGACTGGTCTAGTCTCTCCAGGAAGTAAAATAGGGCATCTGGCCAGGGGGTGCTACAGAGAGCAGGGACAGAGAGAAGAAAAGGATTCGAAACGTTGAGCCCCCAGTCCTCTTCCTCATCCTAGAATTTTGGTAGCCAAGGGTATATCCCCTAGGTGTCAGAATGGAAGATTCTTCTCTGGGGGAATCTGACCAACAAATAGAAAAGACCCAAAGAAAAGACTTTGGGGGTTTCCCATGGAGACTGCCCAGTGGGGCTGTCCTACAGGGAACACTGTGTCTTACGTGCACAGAATCTCCAGTTGATTATTTGATGTTCTGTTATTATACTTGAGCACACCAGTCATCCCTGGGCATCTCAGGAGAACTCCTCACATGAGAGACCAAGACAAACAGAAAAACCACCTATGACTAATGCCCAAAGCTGAATGCTAAGAGATGATTATACCTACGAAACTAGAACAAAATTCTATTTAAAGACTCAGACTAAGAAAGCATTTTTGGAGATTAAAAATATAACAGTAGAAATGAAAATTCAAAAGAGGGGCTGGAAGACCAAGTTAAGGAGATCTTCTAAAGAGTAAAACTGAAAAGACAAAGAGATGGAAAATAGGAGAATAAAGGCATAAAAACTACAGAATTACCCAGGAAGTTCAACTTCCAATAATAAGAGCTCCAGGAAAAAGAGAACAAGGAAAACACAAGAGAGGAAAGTTAAAAAAAAAATAGAATTAAGAGTCTGATTTTCCAAATGGAAAGGGGGAGCCCAGCAGAAAGGTTGAAACTTCCACATCAAGACATGTTCTTGTAAATGTCATGACACTGGGGACAAAGAAAAGCCTAAAAGCTTCCAGAGGAAAAGGTGGGTCCCCTACAAAGGGTCAGGAATGGAAATGCTTGCTTTTCTCAACAGCAACAACAGTTGACACAACACTATAGATCAACCACACTTCAATAAAAAATATTAAGATTGGAACCCCCCCCAAAAAAAACCCCAAAACACATAACAATGGAGACAGAAGGCAATCGAGCAAAAATCCTTACAAATTCTGGGCGGGGGACAGGGAATTATTCCAATCAGAATCCCATAACCATTTTAACCATTTATCAGTTAAATAAGAGGGCTGATTAAAGGCATTTTAAAAGACATTCAGGGTCTCAAAAGTTTAAATGTCCTCTTTCTAAAGAAACTGTCAGAGGATATTGTTGACAAAAATGATGGAGGTGAATCTTGACAGTGATCAGCTGATCTAGGGAAAAGGGGTTCACACCCCCAAAAAGGTGGTGATAGGCATAATGAGGAGAGCTGTCTCATAGTGACATATATGCACTCAACACAGAGACAAACCACCCAGGCCGGGGCAGGACAGGACATTCCTGGAGAGAGGTTCAGGAAGCCACAGCCGAGGGACACCTGGATGTGTATGAATCTATTGTGAGGAACTTGAAACAACCAGGGGAAGAGCGTGGGGCTGGACTGGCACCAACTATATAGAAAATTAAGCATGTGTGAAAAGCAAAATTATTCATCTCATAGATGCCACAAAGAAAACACATCAGAAAAAGTAATGCGAATATATGACATGGCTCATTGAAATCTTAATAATGCATCCAAAATATAGAACCAGCCAAAATTATGATGTAACTGTTGGGAGAGTGAAGGATGAGATGGATGCAGGTGTGTAGATATGAGAGACACAAACAGGAGGAATATGCATGAGGCAGCTAAATAGTCTTCATCGGAGCAAGTCCAGAGAGAATGCCTAATGGTGAATGAAGCCTGTGATGTAGAGGCAAGGAGTGAAAACTGAAAGAGTTAAAAGTTGTTGCCTCTGGAGAGCAGGACATTCGGTAAAGTGTGGAAAGGGAATTACTGGCTTTTGCAAAATAAAATAAAATAAAACTCTTTTGATTTATATACTGTAACCTTTACTGTGTACAGTTTCCTGAATTTGGACCAATTCATAAAGTCCTGTCTCCACCATCACATTCATGGCATGGAACAGTTCCATTAGCTTCCTGACCCCACCCCTGTCAATCATGGGCTGTTTTCTATCCCTATGGTTTTGCCTTTTCCAGAACATCACTGTGGCCTCTTGAGCTGAGCATAAGGGATCTGAGATTCACTCATGATGTTGTATCAATAGTTTATTCCTTTTTATTGTGGAGTAGGACACCTATTTACAAAAATTAAGTGTATTTGATTAGGTTTTTTGTATATGAGGACAATTTTACTTTACATGGAAAAAGCAATTACCAGAAAAGTAATATTAAACCCAGCCACTAATATTAAACACAGTTTCATTTTGACTTCCCAAGGCATTCACAAGTTGAGTTCAGATGACAGGTGTTCAGCAATTGTTTAAAAATGTCTTTATTTATTTGGGGGTTGGGGTGGTAGAGTAGAGTGATGTAACGATATTCCTTTCAGCGCCTGCATGGCATGGAGGGTATCGGTCATTCCACGCAGACTTATGAAGTGCCTACTAGGTGGAAATCTTCATTCGGAGCACTATTATGGAACTCAGATTCTTGTGGGGTGGAGGGAGGCAGGGATATAGACAAAGTCTGATGTCAGGTGGCATTAAATGCCATCAAAAAAACAGTGCAGGACAAAGGAATGAAGTTGGGTCATTTGTAGAGATGTTGATGGACCTAGAGTCTGTCATACAAAGTGAAGGAAGTCAGAAAGAGAAAAAGCAAATATTGTATATTAAAGCATGTATGTGGAATATAGAAAAAAGTACAGATGAACCTAGTTCCAGGGCAGGAACAGAGACGCAAACGTAGAGAACGGATGTGCAGACACAGGGGGAATGGGAGGGTGGGATGAACTGGGAGATTAGGTTTGACATAAATATACCACGTGGAAAATAGAGGGCTACTGGGAAGCTGCTGTCTAGCACAAGGAGCTCAGCTCAGCGCTCTGTGATGACCTGGAGGGGTGGGGCGGGAAAGGCTCAAAAGGGAGGGGCACACGCACACATACACGCGCGCACACACACACACACACACAGCTGATTCATGCTATCATACAGCAGAAACTAACAGAACATTGTAAAGCAAGTATCCTCCAATAAGAAAATAATGCATGACAATAAGGACATATGGGGATACTGTGGGTAGGGTTTTGTATGCAGAGGAGGAGTCAGGACCTGAAGTGCTGGGCATTAAACCAGGACCCCTGAGTGGGACCCAAGGCCTGCCGAGGACCAGGATCTAAAGAGCCCTGGACACTCACTGGGAGACAGGCTGCCCCGAGAGAGACGCCCTGGGGATACAGTGGTGACGAGACACACAAAACCAGGCCAGAAGCCCCTCACAGTCAGCCTGGGGGGATTCAGCCAGGGGACAGGATTTTCTTTAATGATCCAACTTCCTTTCTGCCACCCAGGCTTTGTTTTATCCGCACATGGTATTACTTGGCTGGGCTTCCACTGCCCTGCTTGTGTGATTTGCTCTATAGGCTGCAGGAGGAGAGCTACTGTCCTGCTGCAACTCCTTAAGTGATGCTTCTGGAATCGTCATTGCTTGAGGTTCCACCAAAAAACAGACCCTGAAAATCCTAAAGGCAAAAGTCTGGGGACAATTCAGTGTAGAGGAGTGGTCCTCAACACTTGCAGTGTATCAAAGCTGCCTGAGAAGACTTTACAGTTAAATCAAGTCCCATCCTAGACACTGGGCTTCACTTAATCACAGGTGGGATACAAGTCCATGACTTTTTTTAATTAAAATGCCACATGGGTTGCAGGATCCTAGCTCCCTGACCAGAGATGGAATCCTTGTGCCCTGCGGTGGAAGTGCAGAGTTCTAGCACTGAACCACGAAAAAGTGAAAGTGTGAAAGTATCAGTTGCTCAGTCGTGTCTGACTCTTTGTGACCCCATGGACTGTAGCCCGCAGGCTCCTCTGTCCATGGAATTCTCCAGGCAAGAATACTGGAGTGGGTAGCCGTTCCCTTCTCCAGATCTTCCCTACCCAGGCATTGAACCTGAGTCTCCTGCATTGCAGGTGGATTCTTTACTGTCTGAGCCACTAGGGAACTGCCAGGACATCTCCTAAGTTTGCTACATTTTAAAACCTCTGCTGGTTTTAAATCGGCAGCCAGGGTAGACAACCACAGGTTCAGAAGAACCTGCTGCACATCTAAGTACATTTTCCACATGACAAAGTGATGTAATGTTTCCCAGCATTGATTTCCAGTAAGACTCCTTAGCACAGGGTTCACCACGGACCCCTCCCTACAGAATTCAGTACACATGTCAAATGCTTCTGTGAGAAGACCTGACATTTTCAGAATCGCTGGAGAGGACAATTGAATTCATCACTGATGGTGGCTTTTCTTTCTTGCCCCCAATGTCCTTGTTAATTTACCTGTCATTGTCCTACTAAGTGAATAGGAAGATTGCTTTGTTCACGGGGTGACACGGTTGTTTAGGGTGGATCTGACTGAAATGGGCTTGTCCAGTGCACATAAGAGAAAGGACAATGACTCATCATCTCTTCTCTGACATGACACACTTAAGGCTATTTTAGCAATGAAGGTCTTGATTCTGACAACTCTCCAGGGCATCAACACATGAACCTAACTGGATTTTAGAACAAAAAATAATTCCTATCAAGAATCTTTTTATCCCCAATCCTTCCTTTCATATTTTCTCAGCCTCTTGGGCTTTACATTTTTTTTAAAAAAATATATACTTTGTTGAGTTTTCCCTGGTGATCCAGTGGTTAAGACTTCACCGTTTCAATGCAGGGGATGTGGGTTCGATCCCTGATCAGGGAACTGGGATCCCACATGCTGTGTGGCATGGCCAAAAAAAGTATTTTGCTTAATAGATAACACAGGAGTGATTAATTTTCCCCTCCTATAACTGCATATCTATTTAGGATTAGCCACACTCATACTTGTTATGAATTTCCACCCTCTATGGCTGTCTGGCCGACCAGAAGCAGACAGTGTGTGATTTACTAACTCTGGATGTCTTGCCTTGAGTGAAAGAGTTAACGTTTTGCATGACTTTTTTTTGAAATTCTGCTTTACAGACCCTATTCCTTCCTCTGAAAGTGAAAGTGAAAGTTGCTCATTCGTGTCCAACTCTTTTCAACCCCATGGACTATATAGTCCATGGAATTCTCTGGGCCAGAATACTGGAGTGGGTAGCCGTTCCCTTCTCCAGGGGATCTTCCCAACCCAGGGATCAAACCCAGGTCTCCCACATTGTAGGCAGATTCTTTACCAGCTGTGCCACAAAGAAAGCCCAAGAATACTGGAGTGGGGAGCCTATTGCTTCTCCAGTGTATCTTCCTGACCCAGGAATTGAACCAGGGTCTGCTGCTTGCAGGTGGATTCTTTACCGACTGAGCTAACAGGGAAGCCCCTTCTTTCCTCTGAGGATTTTTAATTGGTGATCACAGGCCTATAGTGGTGAATTCCAGTTTTAAGAGTTCAGAGGAACCATGGCAGGTCCATTCATAAAGCCACATGGCAACTACTTTGGGCCAGAAACAGAAGACTGATACAACACTGAAAATACTGTCTTTGTTTCTTAAATGAAATCAATCTGGATGGCTAACACTGTAGAACATGGGTCCATGATGCACCCTGTAGCTGGAGTCTATCTTCCAAGTTCAAAACTTAACTCAGGTTGAAATAGAGGTCAGGGAACCCATCTCATTCCCCCATCTTTGGCATTTAGAAAAGAGTAGTGGGTTAACTCAGTCAGAGAGAGTGAAGTGCCTGGTCTAGCAGAATTTTCTGGGTAAGTAGGTTCATGTAGACAATTCTAAATGGTGATAAATGACAAAGTCAAGAACACAGAAGTGAAAGCTACATGGGCCCAATTAGAGGTTGGACCAGAGCCTAGACCAAGCTGAAGGCCCAAACATCAAGCTGTGATTCCCAGCATGAAATAAATTATATTTTATAAAGCCATGCAAAGCAAAACTATCTACTGAGGAACATCTGATTAGGAAGACTCTGATTCTAAAGTCTTTGTTTTCTTAATTTTGGCTGTGCTGGGTCTTCATTGTGGGGCACAGGCTTCTTTTTGAGTGTGGCATGCAGGCTTAGTTGCCTCGTGGCATGTAGGATCTTAGTTCCCTGACCAGGGACTGAACCTGCGTCCCTTGCACTGAAAGGATGATTCTTAACCACTGAACCACCAGGGAAGTCTCGTGAAGGCTTTTTTGAAACACAGATTCTAGTTTTCATTTTCTGTCTCTTTCAGTACTTTGCTTTCAGTTCCACTACTATTCCAGTAGTCATGTATGGATGTGAGAGTTGGACTATAAAGAAGGCTGAGCTCTGAAGAATTGATGCTTTCCAACTGTGGTGCTAGAGAAGACTTGAGAATTCCTTAAACAGCAAGAAGATCAAACCAGTCAATCCTAAAGGAAATCAATCCAGGATATTCATTGGAAGGACTGATGCTATAGCTGAAGCTTCAATACTTTGGCCACCTGATGCAAAAACTGACTCATTGGAAAAGACCCTGATGCTGGGAAAGACTGAGGGCAGGAGGAGAAGGGGGCAGCAGAGGATGAGATGGTTGGATGGCATCACTGACTCAATGGACATGAGCTTGAGCAAACTCTGGTGGTTGATGAAGGACAAGGAAGTCTGGTGTGCTACAGTCCATGGGGTCACAAAGGGTCAGAAAAGACTTTGCAACGGAATTGAACTAACAATATCCTGCTATAAAAGCTCCCCTCTTTGCCCTGCCTCCCCTACTGATTCTGGCTGTGGAATAGATCTTGGTCCTTGTCTTTGAAGAAACAGTTCAACAAAGAGACAAAATTTATTGGAAGCACAGTATGTATGGAAAGCCCATGGGGGAACCTGGAGTAAGCTTGCACAATAGAAGGTTGCTTATTGGGGCAGTTTTCCAGGTTGTCTCTGGCTAATCATCTCGCTTGTGCCCAACTCTGGTCTTTCAAAGGGCAGCAGGATGCCAGCTTCAGGTGTTCAGCCTGGAGCCTATCTAACTCCTACCTCATGACCAGAAGTCAATATAAACATGAAACAGTCATGAAAGCTGGTGTGTTCAAGGAAGAAAGTGAGAGATTTAAAAGAACAGTGAAATCTACAGATTCCATTTACTGCACTTGTATTGCCAGAGAGGAAAAGGAAAGGAATGTGGAGAAGAGAGGCACCCAGTGTGTCTCATGAAAAATACAGAAATACACCCTAGCTCTGTCTGCTCCCAGGTTCCCAATAACCTATGCTTAGTTTACATTTGGAAGCTTCCAATTTAGATTCCAATCCTATCTTTGATGCTTCCGAAGTTGGCTGAAACGTTACTATGGTGCCTACTGGTTATTTGATTCAAGGCTGCCATTCAATACACCCCCAGTAAACTCTATGAAGCCAAGGCCCTTGTCTGATTTTGCTCCTCACAATGCCTGGCTCAGCAGAGAAGGGGAAGGCCTGTGACAGCTGTGTGGGTGGAGATGGGGAATGGGATCCAGCACCAGGTAGAGGGTTGGCCATCGCTCACAGTAACAGGAGAAAAGGCAGAACATTCAGGCAAATAAGCAAGGGGGATGGGTGTGCGGCTGGTGGGAACACCTGGATAGTCTCCTCTGCTTGCTTCGTTTGCTCAAAGCAACAGGAAGCCAGTTCACCAGGAAGCTCGAGAGGAGAAGGGTTTGATGAGAAAGGAGATTCTGTGAAAGCCTTTTAGAAGAGTAGAAAAGTAGATGGAAGAGGCACACAGAACATGACTCCTGGGCAGCACTGAGGGCCAGCTCGTCGTGAATTCAGGGGGAGACTCGTCAGCAGGGGTGTGACCAAATTCAGCTACAGACGCAGGTGTAGGAACGGAGAGCTGAGGTTGTGTGGAGTAAGTATGATAAATATGTACTGAATCAGATCGAACTGAATGGAACTTACATCCTGTCACCACAGAGGCTTGAGAAGCCAGTGTTCTCTTAGGATCCACCCGCCTGTCCCACCCAGCTTTCAGTTTCATCATCTTTAAGGAAAAGATCCACAAAACCCAGAATTCTGAAATACTCACCGCCCTTCGAATCTGTGTTTTAAAAAATCGAACAGTGCTTTTTGCATCATATCTGTGACCTGCAATTGAGCAAGCAATAAGACATGAAAAAAACATTACTAATTATGATAAAACAGTCTTATTCCTATTAATGTTAAAAATCCAGCCTTCCCATTGGGAAAAAGTAGCATGTGAGGGTCGCTCCCTTTTTCTGTGGCTGAGCTTTGATGTATTAACAATGAAAAAAGACAAAGTTCCCCAAACTCACTCTTGGAGGGACTAACAACATTGCAAGGGGCCTCCATCATTCTCCATTTGACACTCTCTCCCCAGACTGAGTCAACTGTGGCATGCATACAACTCCAAGGCAACAGCCAAGGAAACAAAACAGAACAGAACTGCAGCAATGCACCCGGTGGCTTGAAAACAACGTGCTTTGCTGCCACCAGCTTTTTTCCCAGTTCAAGAGTCAGGAGAGGGAGGTGTGCAAGATCAGGTCAGCATGCAAGGTCAAGGATGCGCCAGAGGGCAGCTACCTACCTCATACCCCTTCAGAGAGGGGCCCACCAGGACCACAGGTCGCATAGAAGGGACCACATCATACGGAGGGGTGTGCTCTGTCTGCAGAGAGAGGAGACGCCTTCAGATGGTTAAAAGGCAGAGGGAACTCAAATATATAAGGCACAAACTGTTCTTTCTCAACTCTGTGATACCAGGCACTAACTTCCGAGACACTGCTATTCTTTTTGCACTGGCTTCTTTTTCTAAATAAACCCAACCCAAGACTGGGTGGTTTTATTTCCTTCATGTTTCAAAGTGACTGAGTTGTCTACAGTTTTCTGGCTCTCCTCAAATGCTCCTGATGTTCCTAATGCAGGAGGGGCTGCTTTTGAAAAACTAGTTAGAACAGACAAAAACATGCCTCATGCAGGAGAGGTGCTTTTAAAAGCTTGACTGGAGGTTAATACTGCTTTTCAGATGCATTTGAGTTTTCCCAAGAGTGGAATGATCAGACCTCATGTGGTTAATGACAAAGAAAAGAAAGGTCTTTGGGTCTTAGATGTTGGTCTTACCTGGATAAAACCTTGGTCTTTTGTGACCAAATACTCGACAGTTTCTATTTTGCTGTGAGAGTTTGGAGGAGCCTGCATGCTTGTTTCAGTAAATGGAATCATGATCACTCTTCACAGCTAATGGATTTATATGTTTAGATTTTTGGTTTCTATCCTTTGGAACTTAAACACTTACAATGTCAGGTTTATGGGTCTTGGAGGGAAGCTGCTTCTGATGCGTTAAAATGCCCGAGCAGGCCTCCATGGCCTCACAAGTCTCACTGTCCTCCTGCAGTTCTCATGTGCTTCTCAAGAACTGGTTAGGAGGTGTTGCTGTTACATAACTAACTCATTCCCTCCCACAAGAATTTCTTTCTTTTTTAGAAGAGCAGGGGGAGGACCTAACTTTGTAGCCATTTCTAAAACTTGCAACAATTTTCAGCTCTTCTGCTTCTAATACCGTAATGACAAGAAAGATTTTCCCCCAAATTAGATAACTTATTTGTTTAAAGATCTTAAAATTGGCTATTTTAATAGAAGAAAATGTTAAAGTGACTGGGGAAAAAAATGACTTCTTTAATGTAGAAGACAGAACTATGGCCTAAGACACAGATAGACAAATCACGCTGGCAGGAGTCTTCCTGCACTGAGGAGTGTCTGAAAAATACATATATGTTAAGAATCACCCAGACCAAAAGAAAAATCTTCTCTGAACTACTGGAAGAATTTAGTCAATGTATTGCAAGTGTGAATGCCATTTTTGCATCAGGCTGTCGTTCAAGAACACATTACTGTTGCTTAAGATGGCCCTTTACCAACTTTCTGACTTGGATCGAATTTACTTTGCTTGGGGCATGGCGAGGGGATGAAAAAGCATTTCAAATTCAAAAGTTTCCACTGGATTTTTGCCCATTGTCATGGACAATAAAGACATGACTGTGACTGTGCTGTCTCAAAGCTTTCTCTAGTGCTCAGAATGAATTTTAATAGATACAATCAAGGTAGAATACATTTTTAAACAGAAAAACAAACCAACCAACCAACAAACCCAAGACAAACAATACAGCGACAGCACAAATGCCACACAAGCATCACTCTGAAAGCAAAACCTAAAACATGGAAACAATCTTACTGCTTCTCAGGTTGGTTTTTTTTTTTTTTGGTTTTGAAAAGTCTGTATTGAAGCTGACCACATCATTAATAACATAAGAAGAATGAATACCAGTGCCGAAGGCATCATAAGCATATTCATGAGATTATGACATGAAATTAATCCAGCAAAATTATTCAGTTATTGCATTTATACCACCTGGGATCAGATGGAAAATATTTAGAAGCCAAGTCCTTATAACTATGCGGTCTAAGAATACCTTTTCCATCATTATAATTAGGAATATCAGTTGCATGCATTTTAGCTTCCAAGAAATTTTATTTCAAGTCTTTAAATATTCAGTGGCCCAGGATTAGATGGGTCTTGGGTTCCTATGATTTGTGACTGCCAACTATTAATAGCAATGCTGCTAATCAATCAGCTTCTTCATCAGTAGGGTAGCTACAGAAATTACCTTATTTGATGGAATATTGGAACTTTATACCCTATGAATCAGGACACCATCCTTTTTTATCTATCCTCTCCTGCTAAGTGTAATTTGTTGAAATTATTTAGTGGAAGAATTACAATAAACATTTTTCATGTTTTGGAATTTAGGAGTCCGCAAACTTCAGAAAAACCTATCAATAAACACGGTTTTCATTCATGTTCCTGTAGGGTAAAGCTCGGAGCAGCTGAGCAATGCTGAATTTTTAGGTTTCTGCTGCTCTGAACCCTGTTAAGTCACCTGGCTCTAAGTTTTAGCGGCGACAAGAAGAAAGGACCGAGAAATGGACCCACTGTCGTGGATGGATAGTTGGCTGTGGCTTTCGGTGGTCACACAAAAATCCAGGGTTTTAATTTTTGCTTGGAGTATCTCGGTCTTCCACAATGAAAGCAAACACAGTTTATTTTTTAAAACAAAACAAAACATAGTTCAGCATCTGACACCTCACTGATGACTCAGTTCCTCCACAGGGCAGAATCCTACTGTACAGAAGAGAAGGGCTCAGGGTGTGGAGAGCTGGAGGCAGAGGAGGTTCGACTCCATGCCCACGTATGTCGTGAGAGGTTGTGCTGGACTTGCTGACATTAGAAAGAATGACTCTAAAGACAGCACAGCACAACAGGCGGTGGACAGTGGTATATAAAAGAAAGAAAGGAGTGGGGATTGTGGACGGGGAGATTATCCTTAAAAAATAATGCTTCAGAGCTACAAAATGTGCTTGGAAGAAACAGATTTTGGAGTCAAGAGAGCTCAGCAGTACCCTAGCTTCCAGTCAGGGAACCAAGAGGATCACTGGGTAGCATCTTGGTTGGCCAGTGGCAAAGGCTCTACGCATAGCCACCGTGTCACCGTCCGATGGGTGGGATGCTGAGATCTGAGTGACGGAGGAGGCAAGAACATGGGGAGAGGATTTATATATGACAATAGGAAGAACTCACAGTAAACCGCCAAAACAAGCCTGCAGTTTTCCACTGGTCTTGTTCATCTGCAGATTTTGCACCTAGTGGATTAGAAGTTTAAATAACTGACTAAATTAAAAATTGAAGAATTGAAAAAAAAAATTTTTTTTTTTAGTACAAGCTATGTATCTGGATATCATAAATCAGAATCTAATAATGGTTTTTCATATGCTTGATTATCAGTTAAATTTCTGGAGGAAAGAAAGTGATAGAGACAGAAGCATGCACGAGAGAGGTGCATTACAAATGGAGTCTTCAGCATTGGACGTTCTTAGAATGTTGGAACGAATGCCCTTGGTGGTAGCTGTTATTCCATCAAAAAGGCTAGGTACTGTAATGGTGCTTCCACAGGTCACTCACTGAATTTAGCTGGTCTGAATGGACTCAATTAGCTGCTTGATACATTCTTTTCTTAGGACAGAAATGATCGTGTTGAATGTTAACTGTGGGACTGAATGCTAATGATGCCAGGGGCAGGATAAACACAGCTTATGTCAATGTGAACTTACCGATTTCTGCTTCTGCTTAGCTACAGCAGCATGGAAAAGAAACAAAGAATAACAAAGCATGCATGTTATTGGCTTTATCAAGGACGCAGACAGTCCACAGGACTAGAAATGTGACGCAGTGCAGTTGAGCGCGTGGACAGACGCAAGCTTGGAAGTTCATGTTACCTTCTTAAAGAAGGGCATTCTTTTCTCTTTGGAGTGGGGTGACGTTACACTGTTTGCACTGGGTTTAGGGGAGCGGTGGTTTGCTGGAATATCATTGTCTTCTGCATCTAAGCCAGTAGCATCTATGTCTATAGCTATATACAGACAAACAATTCAAAAATCATCAGGTAGACGGGAGAGGAAAAATTGGTTATCAAAAAAATAAAATGAAAAGCAAACAAAACTAATCACAGTCAAAGATCTATCACACAGCGCTAAGCACAGTCAACAAAGTAAAGTTTCAAGGTCAAACACATAAAGAATGTTATCAAATTAAAGATCCTCTCATAATATCTGTGTGCTTGGATACATTGGTTTCATGCTCAATCTATAAGATTTTGTTTTTTAGAGAAACAAGTTTTTTAATTTGTAGTTTCAAATATAATATTGATATTTTCCAAATCAGCTGTCAGGACAGAAAACCTTCAATTCTTCCCATAGCTTAAACCAGCTTTCAGATAATCAGCAACCTTGATCACTTTATGCTTCCAATTTCTTCTTGAGCTTGGTTGAACATAAGGGCAGTGTGAAATGGTTCACTGAAATTATAAAAGGCATGTGAGGGACAGAGAGAACAGAAAATCCTAAATCCAGTGACATAAAGAAGTTATACACAAGACAAATGACTCCAGAGGGTCCCAGGATGGACCAGATGGAAATGATTTCACCATGATCTGGGCAATCTTGAGGTAGGTCTGATGGAAAACTAATTAGAAGCCACTGGATGTGATGACCTCCAAATGAGTCTTATACAATGGCCTAAATAGCCTCCTGATGATTTTATATAAATTCACTGGATTTACATGAGAGGCAGCAGCAGAAGGGCAGTAAAACCCAAGGGATTATACCACTGATCTCCTCATCTGGAGAATGAGGGGTTTAGGTCTGTGGTTTGACATGCTTTTACCTTTTAAACTCCTTGGCTCTGAAAACAGAGCACTGAAAAATTAACATCTTCAATGAAAAAGATTCATCATCTCCTTATGAGGTTTATACAATGCATCCACATGCAATCACTACAGAATTTGATCCATGGTAGAAACCAGAGCTGGAAAGTATTTGCATAATCAACGGCAACTCTCTTATTTCTCAAGACTGAAAAGATAAATTCTCAGAGTTGAAGGGACTTGTTTTTGGCAAAAGCTCAGTATCTACTTCTGCCTCTGTGGCGCTATATGCTCCACCAGGCTGCCTCTCCAGCTGAGATCCTGCAACGATCCTGGTGCTCTCATCCAGTTCCCTAAGCTTCCCGAGTGGGGTCATGTCCTCAAGAGTCAGGATTCAGGAAGACATTATGGAGTTGAGCCCACTGGAAAATTATTCTGTCCTTTGGATGGGATCAAGTAGAAGAAGAAAAGAAGAAATCAACTTGTCCCAGGAAAACCTCATATTATGTATGTCACTCTCTCTTTTCATGTCATTCTCTTAATATAAACCACAGTCCATTCAGATTTAAGGACCAAATTACTCTTGTGAAAGGACAGACAGCTTGGTGTTTCAACACCGTAGCTTCCATGCCCTGTGAAACACTGGCTGCCCTGGCTCACGACAGGCGCCGTGAACCTTTCCAAATGACCGGAGATCATCCAAAAGCCGTCACGTTATTTTTCAATGTTGAAGTTATTATGGATGTTAGATGATTCACTCAGCCTTTCAAAAATGAGCTGTCTTGTTGAATTGTTCCTCTTTATTTGATTAGGTCGAAATACTGGGATGGAGCAAACACCTGGCAGTTAGCACAGTGTTGCAAATACCAGCTCTTGCGTGCATGAAGCTGAGGTCGGGTGCTCTTTCTCCATGAGTCACAATGGTCTGCATTAGTTCCTGGTAGGTAGTTAGATATGCCCAGTAAATATGTCTTTCTCTTTATCCCATCTGTGCTTTTGGATAAGCTCTAGGATCAGCATGTGTTGTACAACAGAAACATTATGAAACATGCCCAGTGATTTGAACTAATGCTGACGTGTATACCACCCAATGAGGCTCTTCCTTGAATCTCAGTTTAGGGAGCATGTTATTCGTGTCTTCCTGCATAAGATGGAGAGGATGTGGGTCAGGTTTTCATTAGTCCCACAGTACAGTGGTCTCCCGCATTTGGGGACCAGGAACCAGTTTTGTGGAAGATAATTTTTCCATGGACCTGGTCGGGGGAATGGTCTGGGGATAATTCAAGGGCACTGCATTTATTGTGCACTTTATTTCTATTTTGTGGTAATCTCAAGATATTATGTCTTGACTTTAGGGGTTAGGGTTCACACTCCTATGAGAATCTAATGCCGCTGCTGATCTAACAGGTGGAGCTCAGGTTGTAACGTGAGTGACAGGAAGTAGCTGTAAATACAGATGAAGCTTCGCTGGCTAGCCTGCCGCTCACCTCCTGCAGTACAGCCCAGTTCCTAACTGACTAGGAATCCCTGCTATAGTACGTCTTAATCCAAATCAAGGGCTTCTCAGGTGGCTCAGTGGTAAAGAATCCACTTGCCAATGCAGGAGACACAGGTTCCATCCCTGGGTCAGGAAGATCCAGAGAAGGATCTTCCTTCCTGGAGAAGGAAATGGCAACCCGCTCTAGTGTTCTTGCCTGGGAAATCCCATGGATGGAGAAATCTGATGGGCTACAGTCCATGAGGTCACAAGAGAGTCTGACACAACTTAGCAACTAAACAACAACCACCCAAATCAGTTTCCCTTTTGGTGGTCAATTCCAATATGCTCTACCTTTCTAATCTGTTATTGGACTTATAAAGACTACATTCAAGGGACAGTACCCTTGACAGTCTCTCTGAAATTAAGGATACTCAGTGGTCTTTCAGAGTTGACAGGACCTTGGGATGGTAAAGTTCAGGAACTGAATTTTATGATTGGTCCTTTGGGTTTTTTATTTAAAGGAAGAGTGACAATGCATAAAAAGTTGAGCTGAGCCATAGACCAGATGTTTGGCTACACCCACCCACACATCCGCCCCCCTCCCCACACCCCCACCCCCACCCCCACCCCCACACATCCTGAGTCAGGTTTGCAATTTACCTGCATTTGGACATAAGGGCTCAAAATCCCACACTGAAGACTTCACAGTTTTCTAGTCCTGACTTTGGTTAACTTAGATCTAAAAGCATCTACATTTGTCCTGAGACACAGAATTCTAAATCATTTGGCTACTTTCAAAACACATTCAAGAAATTTACTAAAACTTGAGAAGCATGTTTGACTCTTTAAATGAGTCTATATACTTTAATAGGCTCAGATGGTTCTTATTCTGAGAGGTGTGAGATGCTCCTTTTACATTTCATGCTTGCATCAGCATACCTTGGCAAACATTAGTATTTACTTGGGAAAACTGTCTCCTTTAAAAGTGGTTTATTTTTGTCCTCTTCATGAGCATGCTTTAGTTTTAAAAATTATTTTGCTTTTGGCAGAGAGCCGTGGAAATGTTTTTTGAACTCTAAATTCAAATGTAATCTTAGACAGTTGGGTCGAGTTGAGTGATGTGCTAGGGTTGCACACACATGTAGGTATAAAGTATGCTTTGTGCAACCAGCTACTACCTCGTTCCCCAGGGGTGAGGTGGAAATTTTTTACTTTTTCTTTTTACGTTCATTTGTTTTCGGCTGTGCTGGATCTTTGTTGCTGTGGCCTGGGTTTCCTCTAGTTGTGGAGTGCAGGGGCTGCTCTCTAGCTGTGGTGTGCAGGCTTCTCACTGTGGTGGCCTCTCTTGCCGTGGAGCACGGGCTCTCGGTGCATGGGCTCCCGGAGTTGCGGCTTGCAGGCTCCGTAGTTATGGTGCGTGTGCTTAGTAGACCCGGAGCATGTGGGATCTTCCCAGACCCGGGATCAAATCCACGTCCCCTGCATTGGCAGGTGGATTCTTAACCACCGGACCACCACAGAAGTCTGAGGTGGAAATTTTTCCTTTCCCAAATCCTGGAGACCCTCCAATTATATTTACTTGGGGCAAGTGCTTCTATTCTTTGGTCTTATAATGGGTAAGCTTACTTGTAGACAGGGCCTTGGGAAACAAAAAATGATGATTAATCATTGGAGGCCAATCCACATTTGATAGGTTCAACAGGTTTCCCTGGAACCTCTCTATAGAAGATTGGGGGAACTGCTCTGTAGAATTTTCTTAGGTTTTCCTATTAGGTAAATTGTAGTATTGATACAAAAACACAGCCGGAGCCTAAGGTACTTATTAGGGCTTCACTGGTGGCTCACGGGTAGAGAATCCACCTGCCAATGGGGGAGATGCAGGAGACATGGGTTCAATCTCTGGGTCGGGAAGATCCAACTGAGAAGGAAACGGCAACCTGCTCCGGTATTCTTGCCTGGGAAATCCCATGGACAGAGAGGCCTGGAAGGTTACATTCCATGGGGTCGCAAAGAGTCAGACACGACTTGAGAGACTGAGCACTCACATGCCTACAATGTATCTATTACATATTTTGTAGGTGGTTAATATTTCTAGTTCACTTAGTCACAGGGTGGTTTGCACTTGGTATTCAAAAAAATGATTCCAAATTATAAAACTGTCTCTGTATAAAACTTGGGTGAAGTTAAAAATCTCTTTCTTTTCTTTACACTGTTTTTTTTTTTTAACCAAATAAAAATGTCAGCACTTGCACATTGTAAGGTGATGATGATGAAGAGATTGTTTTTCAAAAATTATCCATGTCTTAAAGAATATAATTTGTACTTTTCTCTTTTTAAAATTGAAGTATAGTTGATTTAACATATCATGTTAATTTCTCCCATGTAGCAAAGTGATTCCATAATACATTCTTTTTTATATTCTTTTCCATTATGGGTTCTCACAGGATATTGAATAAAAAGTCATCTTTATTATATGAAACTCTTAATTGAACTTGATGTTCAGGAATGACTAACGGGCATGGCAGTATTCTCCAGTTTTCCTGCCTGGAGAATCTCATGGACAGAGTTCATAGGATTGCAAAGAGTTGGACATGACTGAAGCAACTTAACACATACGCACATAACATCCAGCTACAGAAATGAAATGTTACTTTCGAAACACACTCACTTATTCTTCAAAATGCATGTTGTTAGCTCTCATTATATTGCCAAGATGATGAGAAGGCTACATTTCAATTAAAGGAAACAGAAAACTTCTGGGCTGACAGAAGTGGGGCTGCCAATCTGAGGGCAGGGATGCTGTTTAACACAAGGAACTGGCATTTTCCTATTTCAGGACCTAGTGACAGTTCTCAGGAGTCTCTGAGACAGTTTTGAAGACACAGAGGAAGAGAATAAGGTTTTCACTATAATCACTGCAACTCCACCCATTTGAGGGGTAGAGAGAAGCTTCCTTTCCATTGGGCACTCAGGGACTATCTAATCACCACCAATCAGGGGAAGACAACCTCACATCATACCTAAAGGGCTCTGATGTTTCATTTCAAACATACTATTTTACTTAACTTAGAATTATAGCTAGCTGTAAGTACTCGACTTTGGAAATCAATATACATTCTAAAACAATTGATTTCTTATTGTGCTCAGACTTTGCTCACTTAACAAATCCTCCAGTTTTAACTAAGAAGCTGGGATGGGTCTATGAAAGCTGCCAACATCGGGGAACAAGGTACAATCATCAGTAACAAGGGGGACCCTTAAGACCTGGCAGTCACGGTGCAATTATACTGTTCCTTCATTTCTCCACAGGGGCAGAATTCTCTGTCTTTGACCTCTTCCCACTTCTAGCTTCCTAGAAATCACCCAAAGGCTCCACTGGCCCATCCTTACCATCTTCCTCTGACTCTCAATTGCATCTCTTAGCAAACTAAGACTCCGATCATAAATTTTCACCTAATTCAACCCATTTGTCTCCTGTTGATACAGAACTCCAAGTTCAACACAGAATGGTAGAGTTGCCAGGCTGAGCAAATACAAATTCAGTTAATGAATTGCAGATAGACAAGGAATCATTTTTCAAGTATGTCTTGAACAATACTGACTTATACTAAAATAATCAGAAATTCACATTCTTCTTCAGGGCTTTGGGAAGAAAACAGTCATTACTCTTCCTGGAAGCGTTTCCATCTTTTGTTCAGTGTCTCTGTACGTCTTCTCCATGTTCCACGGAGCTTCCTGGGTAGAGTTCACGTCAGACCCATCAATCCATCATCACTTCATCCTTCTTTCTTCACTTTTCTAAACTTTTTAATCCTTCTCTTTTAATTTAACACTAGGGCCAACACCTCCCATGGCACTCTGATTGATGGTGAATGTTCATTCATCTACAGACCATGACAGTGTACCAGGGACCACCGTGTAGAGGGGACTAGAAAGTTAAATCTGCTCATCATCTTCTAAACCGTGAACACACTGACACCATGTCTGGGTTTTTTTTCAAAGGCAGAAAGTTGCCCATGTTGTTCCTAATGCCATTCTCATTTCTGCTCCCTCTGAACATCTTGAGGGTTAACGAGTGACTTGGTCTATGGAAACTCACACAACTAGGTAAGACGGAGAAAAGCATGAAATGCAGTATGCACTGTTCAGCACTTACTACCTACTTACCAGATGATGGAGGTGTAGATTTTCTGGAACTAGGTACTATGTCACCCAAACTGGATGATGAATTTCCTCCTGATTTACTGGAGTAAAGCAAAAGTTTATATTACAACTGACACTTATTTCAGAGATGAAGACATTTGTACTGCTCAATAAACATGATTACTCATTATGTTTTTATTGAACTTTAAATCTGCCTTGCCTCCAAGGAGGCAAAGAGTAATTTCCCAGTGGGTTCCTGAAGTGCTTGAAACATCTGTGTCAAGGTCTCTTGTTTCAGATTCAAGGCTTAATTTGAAAAGGCCCTGAGAGACTGAGGAAAACTAGGGTGCCTGCTGCACCCATCAAACTCTGCCAGGATCGCAAATAGATTAAGAGCAAAGATTTCCTTTGTTTCTCATTTTCAAGACTCTCGGAAGCAATGCATAGAGCCCGCAGGCTAACACCCAAACTTGTTTCTTTTTCATTGGGTTCCTGCTCCTTTTTCTTGTACACCAGAAGCAGCTTGCTTCTTTTTTGTGTACCAAGATGTACAGTACTCAAGTGTTCATGAGCAATCTATTAAAAAAAAAACAAAACCCAACAACACAGCAATAATAAAATTTGCCAACCTCTAAAACAGTGGTCCTCAACCTTTTTGGCATCAAGGACCAGTTTTGTGGAAGACAATTTTTCCAAGGAACAGAGGGTGTGGATTGGTTTTGGATAATTCAAGTGTGTTACATTTACTGAGTTCTTTGAGCAGGAGGTGGAGCTCAGGAGGTAATTCAAGTGATGGGGAGTGGCTGTAAACATAGGTGAAATTTTACTTGTGTGCAGCTCACCTTCTGCTATGGGACCTGGCTCCTGACTGGCCAGGGACTGGTACTGGTTCATGGCTTGGGGGTTGGGGATCCCTTCTCTAAAAGATACTTGAGAGAGCATGACAGTGTTCCATGATTTAACTCTCAGAGTATACCTTGAACATTTCTCAAACATGGCTAACATGGAGGGTTCAACTTGGCTCATTTAGGAATGATCTGAACTTCAGAACTACCAAATTCTGAAGTTTGATCTGAGACATGCTTTAGTGTCTTAAAAGCTTTGGAGTTAATATAAGATCAGTGGCATTGATGTTTTTACCAGTGATCTGCATGCAAAATGATACACTTCATGACCCCCTCACAGAGGTGGATGGAAAGGAATATTTTAAAAGAGTGACATGGAATGTCAGCAAGACAATCTTATGGCCAAACGTTTATTATCATTGCCAAGCCCAGGTCTAGTGGACATAATCTGCTACAGTGTCTATGTATCCAAGGGTGAGATTTTGTAAATATTTATATATGTTTAATATTTTATGAATATTCAGAAGAAAATATAAATTCCACTAAAATACCAGTGACAGGCTGAATTTTGTTGCTACCATCCTGGCATTTTAATGTGTAAAAAAGACAAACATCAAAAGCTTTAAGCAACCACCAGAAGGCCTCTGTGGCTTTTTAAGGTTCTTAAAAGATACGCTAGCATGTTTAACAAGGACACCAGACACCATGTAAAAGTAGTAAAAAAGTGGTATTTAGAGAAGCCATTTTTGGCAGTTATTTAAAAATACCCATTAGCAAGACCAAAACATTTTCTTCCAGAAGTTTTTTTTCCCCCTAAACTATTAAGTCTTTGAATTTATTTTACATTTCTTTGAATTTTCATAACAAAGTATTATTTGAGTTGTGTAAAACTGTGACAAACAGTGCAAAGAGTCAAAATGTTCAGAATGCAAATTTGCCCTTCACGTTTAATTCCATAAAAATGTCATGTTCTTGAGCCAGGCTCCAATTCTACTGCTTTTGATTTCTGCTGATTTTTTTTTTTCACCTACAAATCTGAGTTTTATAATACTGCTGAATTCTAGCTATGCCCTCAAAACAAAAAGTATATTTAAAATGTTTGGAGACAAATGTAAAAACCTCTGAATAGGAAAACAAGAAAACAATATTTTCACCTACTTAGGCAAAAAAAGAGAAAAAAAAAAAAAATACTAGTGAATGAAGATGGATGTTCCAAACCACAAAGCATCTTATATTTGACCTGTGTGTAGGCACTCAAAAAAAATTCTTGCTGACACTAAAATATGGTCTTTGACAAAGGATTTTTTGTCCTCATAGAAACAGATAATACATAAACTTCAGGAAACAAAAGCTTAGTGATTTGCATTAAAGAAAAGACTTGCCTATATCATATCCTCTCACTGGAAGAAGCATATCGTGTTCCTGTACTTGTCTGCAAGGGGGTCATTTTCACCTTTACTCCATATTCGAGGAGCCCTTCTAATGATTCTTGTGAGGGGCAAACAGCCTTAGGACTCCTAGGAAAAAAGACCATTTGGCCCCAGCTTATTACATAACTCATCTAATTGCTATCTGCAAGGACAATTTTAACTGCTTTCTTACCGAGTTTCTCTTTAAGTGTTAAGCAGTGGGTAGAACTGAAAATTGAGTTTCTTAAGTGAAAGTGAAACTCAGAGACCACAAGAGCTGGTCCTTGCTGGTCTCTGAGACTGTCATTTCAAAAACATCTTCCTACCATGCCAGGCAGCTCCGGATACTGGGATTAGTCACCACGATTGCTTGATGCCAGAGTATTTTCAGCAAGATTAGGGCTTCAGAATTTCCTCTGCACTAAAGCCTGAATTTAATACTCTATGACCTTAGCTCTTTTCTTTTCTTCATGGTAACACTTAATTTGATTCTCTCTTGAAGAGGATGAAAATGAGAGGCTGGGTGATGTTTTTAAAATACAGGATTTGTAATGCTCTCAGTAAACTGTATCACCAGTCTGAACTAAAAGAGCCCAAGAGTAATAAAATACTAGTGAATGGAGATGGATGTTCCAAACCACAAAGCATCTTCTATTTGACTTGTTTGTGGGCGCTCAAAAGAAATTCTTGGTGATACTAAAATATGGTCATTGACAATGGATTTCGCATCATTATAGAAACGAATACAATGTAAGTTTTCTAACACAAAATAAAGATTGGAGATTACAGCAACCAACGGTTCATGAATGATTGTACAGTCTGAACTCTGACACGAACACTTGATGTTTGTCTCCTACCTGGAGTAGAATTTCCCTTGCTTGGCTCTCTGTTCATGCTGTAGCCTCATGTTTTCTAGCTTGACTGGACTTGGAATGAATCCGATTTCACAGCCTTCTTTAACCAATCGCCCTATCCACCAGTCATTGTTAAATTTCTAAACAGAAAATCAAAATTGTTCAGATCAGCGCACAGAAGTTAAATGAATCTTCACATCCTTTATCTTCCCGGTTAACATTTTTCAGGGGAGAGAAGTATTATGACAATTACAGAGAACTCTGCCTCAAATATCACAAGTCAAGAAAACCTGTAGGTTCAGGTGTTGAGTATGCTAAAAATGAAGTATTTTCAGGATGCTCAACAATCCGTCTCTGGCTTGACTCTGCCTTCACTTTCCTCACCGTGAGATTTTCTGAATTCCATTGCAGCTGCTGGCACCACGAGGAGGGTAAGCTCTTCCTATTCAAAGATTAACAGCTCTTCCTGACAAGAGACCATTAGGAACTACGGAATGCTACAGAATGTCTTCCTCTTGTATAATCAGAGTAGTTAGAAGTATTATGAGTGAAAAATACTGACATTCACCTGAAATATCTGATGTCAGAGCAAATTGTATCTTTGTTGCAAACAGGTTTATAATGACCACAATCTGGTGTTCACAAATGATTTCTCGACTTATGTGAATGTTGGTAATTTCTCTCTTGTGTCTGGAATATTTATCCTATACCTTTAGGATCTGGTTTGATGTCCCTCAAATGAATAGTATTTTTCAAGCCCATTCTTGAACATTTCTGTCAACTACAAACTGGCACTGGCACTTGCCATCTGCCTCTGCAAGGATTAAATCATGTGCTGTTGCAGCCACTGACCTTCAACACTCCCTGAAAGGAGTTCAGGGTGGAGGACAGAAATGAGGCACTCTGTGCTTTGAAAAAACTGGCAGAACAGGTCTTCAGAGAGATATTTTCAGGAGCTGATTTTATGAGCCTAATCTTACATCTCCTCATATCTAGGAAAGCACTAAAGCTCTTCCTGATGATAACTGCTCCTCATGACCAGCAGAAACCTTCTGCAAAAATACGTGCTTAATTGCATGTACTCCTCCTTCACCAAAAGCACATAGATACTGGCCTTCTCCCCTGCCTCTTTGGAGCAGTTTCTCAGAGCTATCCAAGGTGCTGTCTCCTGGGCTACAGTCCTCATTTTGGCCCAAACAAAACTTAATTCGTAACTCTTATGTTGTGCTTTTTTTTTTCTTTTTTAAAGTCAGCATTTCAAAGAAGAAAATCCATTCTGTTTTTCTTTTCTTTCTCTAAGGATCAGCCCTTGGGATGGGAGCCTGGATTCACCTAACTTTCTGTTGTAAAGTGAAAGTTAAGGCTTGTTGTACTTCTGAGAATTTTTTCTGTTTTTCCTTCCTAGCCAAGGGACTTCCTTCCCTGGTGGCTCAGATGGTAAAGAATCTGCCTGCGATGCAGGAGACCCAGGTTCAATCCCTGGGTTGGGAAGATCCCCCGGAGAAGGGAATGGCTACCCACTCCAGTATTCCTGCCTGGAGAATCCCATGAACAGAAGAGCCTGGTGGGCTACAGTCCAATGGGGTCACAAACAGTCAGATACGACTGAGCGACTGACACTTAAACTTTTAATTTTTCCTAGCTGAATAGAAATAACACTCTTTTGAAAAGTTAAAGAAATGGTAGGCTCTATATTCTCTAGGCTCTTTCAGTGGCAGTCATCACCTCTTTCACTCATAGCCTTTAGTGCCTGAGCAGTTACATTGACAAATGCTCCCTAGGACACACTGTTCCCTAGATGGAAGTGTTCCAATGGTAAATTCCTACAGGTTCAAGAAAGTCTCACGCTCACAGCCTGAGAACATTATGGAGGGGAAATCTCTGGCAGAGCGGGCTTTGATAAATGTTGACTCAAAATAAACCTTAATTAAGAGTGAATTTTTTCCAATTTACAGACTGAGTCATTGTTAACAGAAAGTGGAGGCTTTTGGCATGGTGGAAAAGGGATGTTCCTGATATCTATTTCTTGTCTCATTGGCTCTAATTCCATCCATTTCTCCTTCCCCTATAGCATTTCACCACCAAAGAAGGAGAAAGTGCACCAGCGGCCTGAGTTTAGACCTTGTTAGCACAGAGAAGAGACCGTGAATTCTAGATACTATTATTAAACTCTCCCCAGATGCTTAAACTTGGGACATGAGCGGCAAATGACACATGGTCAAGGTTAAACATTAAAAGAAAAAGTACAGGTTAAGTATAAAAAAAGGATCATCTACTCCAGTGGTTCTCGATTTCTGGGTCACAGAGCCCAGGGGAGCCTTGAGGTTATTCCAAGAAGCCTGTGACTTTTTTCTTCTTTAAAAAGATTATATTTATTTTGGAAAAGGTTGAGAGGCACTGATTTCATGTGTATGTTATATAATCACGGCTGTACACGTGCTATTTCATAGTAATGAGAAGAAGTGATATTTCAAGGTAAAAAAAAAAAATCATGCAGCTAGAAATTGCAGTTACTCTCCTTACTTCCTTAACATGCAGAAAATCTTTTGCTTCAAATGAGATGGCCATGCCTGGCACGGGAACATCGTCTTCGTGGGCTGCACTGTAGCTGACATTTGTCCGAACTGCAAATGCAACGGGCTTTGTCTAAAATGGAAAAGGGGGAAAAAATAAAAAAAGAAACAAGTGTTCCTTCTCTTCCCCCCTCAAAATACAAACATACGCGCAATAATGGTTGTCTCAGTTGTTGTTTTTCTTCGATTTGGTTCTTTATGACAAAACACCCTCTTAGTATTTCCAACATGGGAAACCTTTGGGCGCTCAGCCACATACACCCATTTCTGAACTAGAAAAAGGCCATTGTACTTTATGAAAGCACTCCAAGCAATGAAAGTAAAGATGAACTACTGAAATATGTGTTTACAACATAAAAACTTGTAACAAATGGAAATCAGGAAACATACATGAGGTTGAAATGCCAAGTTCTTGTGTTTCAGTGAAAAAGACTTGGCCACTGCCATATCCACCCCCAAATCTACTTTAATTAATAATAGAAGATGGAACTTCCCTAGTGCCCCAGTGGTTAAGAATCCATCTTCCAATGTAAGGGACTCTGGTTTGATCCCCGGTTAGGGAACTAAGATCCTACATGCCATAGGGCAACTAAGCCCTCATACCGCAACTAAGACCCAATGCAGCCAAAAATTAAAAAAAAATTTTTTTTTAATGACATAATTCCAAAACATACTATGTTTTGCATGAAAAAAGAACCAAGGAATATATCTTATAACTATTAAAAACTATATTCATGGCTGCTGGGTATCATGAAAGCAATGACTTTCTCTTCTAATATTTGTCCTCCTTGAGTTTTCTCAGTCACTAAAGATGATAACATTTAATAAGTTATTTTTCATTATTTGATGCTTTGCAAATTTACAGATGCATTTTGTCCTCTATCAAGCAATACTTGCTTAATCACAAGGTTAAAAAAAAAAAAGGTAAACTCAGAAATAGTGAAAAGAGGTATTGCTCTAACTAGCACTGGGTTTCTTTCACAATGTGGGCAAGTGGATTTCTTCTGAGCTGTTGCTCCCTACTCAAAGAGCTCTTCATCAGGACTGCTCATGAAAGATGAGGGGGAACTGGAATAGAAAGAATCCATCTTCACTTCTGAATTTTCCATAGTTAATCTGTTCTAGCTGACTACTGTCTGGGTGAGGACTGAGTTTAGAAGAGCCATGGTTACATAGATTTATCCACAATATGCAGAAAGGAGGTCCAGGTCCTAGACAAAGGCACAGTAGACAGGAAGGGGACTGAAAGGCATGAAATCCGATTCGTGACATCCTTTACGAATTTTAATAATAGAAGAGGGCTGTTCCTCCTATGGAAATATGAACTTTAAAGAAGAACAGTAAAAGTTGCCTAATAGTTCTACCACTGAAACACAATCCTGGTTTTTTTTTTTAATTATTTATTTTTACTGGGAGGACAACTGCTTCACAATGTTGTGTTGGTTTCTGCTGTACAACAGCTGGAATCAGCCATAGGTATACATATGTCTGCTCCCTCCTGAGCCTCCCTCTCTCCCCACCCACCCCTCTAGGTCATTGCAGAGCACTGAGCTGAGCTTCCTGTGCTAAACAGCAGCTTCTCACTAGCTAGCTATCTTACACATGGTAGTGTATATATGTCAATGTGTGACAATGTGAACGGTATTTCAGGGGAAAAATGGAAATATCATTTTAAATAATATATAAATTTGTTTCCCATCAGATCAGATAAGCCAGTCGCTCAGTCGTGTCTGACTCTTTGCGACCCCATGAATCGCAGCACGCCAGGCCTCCCTGTCCATCACCAACTCCCGGAGTTCACTGAGACTCACGTCCATCGAGTCAGTGATGCCATCCAGCCATCTCATCCTCTGTCCCCCATAGCTATAACCATAATGTACCTAATTCATAACCAATTCTTAAAGTAACATAGTAGTTTTTCATGTGATACACTTCTTTTTACTCTACCATTTGAAAAATCACCTCGATAATTCAACCCCTTTTTCGATGTTTAGGTTTAGAGGTTTTTTCATTATGATAAATATTCTGCTTTGAAAAATCTTTGTACAAAAAGCCTTTTTCTATTTAGGATTCTCTCCTTGGGATAGATTCCCAGAGGTAGCATGAGTAAGCCATGAGTTATCAAGACCTTTTAAAATTCTATTCCAAACTACTGTCCAAATGGGCTCTGCCATTTTAAACTGCAATATATGTTGGTGCCCTTTTCCCTAAGATGCAGTTTTAATTAGACTCAGTTTTACTACTAGAAATAGGATTTTCTTGAGTATAATCAATCCACTATTGGAGAGAGTTTCTGATCCCTAAAATATAAATCCAAGATTTTTTTTTTTTTAATGACACAATCTCTCATCTCTCTCAGGGACTTCTTAAAAATTTCTTGGAGGATACAGAATTTAAGTGTAGCGCGTACACACACACACACACACACACACAAAACACATATATTTAAACCACTGGAAGACCTAAATTTTAAATGTACAACTCTGCCAGGAGCCGGTGAAGCATTCCACTCGTGACAAAGGTCATGAGGAAGGAGGCTTGGCATAGGCAAAGGCGGGATCGAGCCTCAGGAGTCCCCCTGGATATTCTCGAGCATCTACCCCCAAAAAACCAGAGTCTGCCTACTTTATTGCTTTGTGCTCTCACCTCTGACTTTACTGGGGGCTGTTCCCCACCACCATCTCGCTCTCTCTGTCAAAGAGTTAACTTACAGCTCCAATTAATAAAGTTCCTGGGCAATTAGGAGTGTTTAAATCCAAACCCCTCAGATAGCTCTCTAACTCGCCTGACAAGTTTACCCAGACTCAAGAGCATGGGAAGCTTAAGATATTCAAATAGCTTAGAGCCTCTCAGAGAGTTAGAAACTGTCAGAATAAAACTAGTAAAAGATTTCATTGATGAGCCAATGCTTGTTGCCAAGTTTTCACATCCCCTGAATTGTATCCTTGAATGTGTATTAATTAATATAGTTGGTATGTAGAAAAAATAAGTAGTGGCCTTGGTGTTAGTAACTTCAGACCCTTAAGGTAATAAATTCTTTCCTTTGTTGTAAACCCATTACACATCCGCCCTATAGGAATGCAATTTTATCTTCGGAAGATGGTGCCAAACCTTAAAATAATTACTCTTAGAGAAAATAAGTCTTTGTTGATAAATCTTTGTGTAAATCACCTAAACCATTTGTATACAATAAATTTGCAGGAAAGAAACCCTGGTTTTTGATAAGGATCAAAGCCTGCTGACTTTGCATCCCCTATTATCCTCTGTGTGTAACTTAGGGTATATAAGCCCCTGTTGAAAATAAAGCTATGGGCCTTGCTCACCAACGCTTGGTCTCCCCATGTCATTTTTCTCCTCAATTTCCAACTGAGTCTCCATCTGGAGTGCGGATATCCTCTGCGACCATGTATTTGCCTGGGCTTCTAAGACCCACTCAAGAAGGTGTCTAAGGTGGGGCACCTTCTGCTGTTCGAGAGGGCGCCTGCGGCCTCCGTGGTCAGAGCTAACATGGTGTCACGGGTTATATTGATTTTCCACGTAAACCAAGCTACTCAGCTTCTTTTCTCCACTGAATTTTCCTACTGAGCTATCCTCATTCTATTATTCTTTATATCTTTGATGAATAAATAAATAAATAGTCACCGACGCTGTCTCCCCTTTGAATACCCTGGATCAGCCGGGGCTGGACCCTGGCACAACTCTATATAGGATCCCATGAAAATCTCTTCTCTTTTTCCCAATGACCAACTTTTCAGACACTGGAGTGGTAGGAAGAGGGAACACTGAGAAAAGAAAAATAAAGAGGTGGTGAAGGTTAGCCTATAATAACCAGGACAACAAATGATGATTTTATGTTCTTAGATTAAGATTACAGTTCAGAGTGTGACTCCCCACCTGGCTCACCTCCTACAACCAACCATGCTTCCCTTAGATAAGGAGCTTTACACAGCAAGCTATATAGGAGCCCAGCTGGCAGGTTCAGGGGATGGACTGTGGGCAGTTCTGAGGCCACAGGACTTGATTTTCCCCACAGCCTAAAGAAGCTCCATTGGCATCTTAGAAGCCTGGCCCATGGAAGCCCCTAAACGCTGGTCAGAGATATGTTTTACGTTTATAGCGGGAGCAATTATTATTTTTTCATAGTCTTCTAGAATCACTAGACCTAAGGCTGTCAGAAAATAATTATTGTTAAATAGGAGATCATTAACTAAAAAATCTCTTTGGATCCAGCAATTCCACTTCTGGGCATATATCCAAAGAAAACAAAACAACTACGTCAAAGAGATATCTAGACTCCTAGGTTCATAGCAGCATCATTTACAATAGTCAAGACATGGAAACATCCTAAGTGTCCACCAACAGATGAATGGATAATAGAGATGTGAGATATACATGCACACACGCAGGAATACTATTCAGCCATGAGAAAGAAGGAAATCCTGCCATTTGCAACAACATGGATGGACTTGGAGAGCATTAGGCTAAGTGAAATAAGAGAAAGACGGTCTGCTCTCACTTACATGTGGAAGCTCAAAAACAAAACAAAACCCCCTAATCTCTGGTCATGAAGTAGGAAAAACAAATTATCACAAATTTATGGCTTTCTTTTGAGCTTGCCTCCCAAACAATAACTTAATGAATTAAGAGTGAAGCTAATCCTTTTAATGGCTACAACAATGTTTACATACAGTTAATTAAAAATGTGCTAATGATGGAATATCTACTGTTAAAAAGCAAAATGAAATTCACTCAAATAAGAATAAAAATAGAATTCTGATAATAATTAACAGTAACTTGAATTGTCAGGCATCAATTTCTTCATTTCTTAATAATTTCTTAATGCATTTTATTAATGTAAATAGCAAATTATGTTTTTCCATTTTCATTCAGAGACCATTAATAGTTAATAACATATAAGGGAAATCCATAGCTTGTTTTCGAGTCTACAATGGATTTTTCTTAAATATGAAGGGCTTCCAATTTGAAGTATTTTTAAAAGAAATTGAAAAGTGTAAAGAATTTAAATGACCCAGATGTCTATTATAAGAGACTGCAGAAAAGAGAGCTTAAAATTTTAATGAGTTTCTGATCCATTTTCCTGTACATAATAATTTCCTATAAAACTTGCTATGCTTTTCTATGATTTTAAATGACTCAAGTAGGACTCTAACCATTGAGTCTTACAATGGAATTACTCAGACAAAGATATGGTGAGGTACTTTCAGAAATAAGATCAGAGCTTTCTGCTTTATTAATACTTACCTATCATTGATCTTTTTAAAAATCTTTGGTAATTTATTATAAAGTATCAAGGGTAGTCTGAGAATTCTTTAATAGCAAATGAAAGCAAACCACAGTGATAAAAAGAATGTAACAACCATTTATGTATCCTGATAACTGAACACTGAATCAGACTGAATAAGCAAATAATCACAGATTTGTCATAAAATAAAATTTACATATGTAGTTAACTGATTTGAGAAATTCAAGTTTCCTATCTAAAATGGATTAATTTAATGAATATTTATTAAGTACATGCTTACTATCACATGTTCTTACCCTCACAAAGTTTAACCTATATTCCAGTAGAGGAGATATCATAAACAAGATAGTTGATGATTTCAAATAAGGAATAAAGTAAAACAAAGTTATATGAATAGAGTGGCCATGAGCAGAAGATGGACTGGCCGTGTGAAATGAGGTATTTAGGGAAAGCCTCTTTTGAGTTTTCAATTATCTCTTTATCCACCCACCCACGCATCTATCCATCCACCCACCCACCTATCTGTTCATCCATCCATCATTTATGTGCCAGGCACTGTTTTGGACAGTTGGATAACATCAATGACCAACAGAAACTAAGATTCCCTGCCCTCTAAGGGCTTACATTCCAGAGGGGGAGAGGCAGATTATAAATAATAGACATAATAATCAAATAAAGTATATAACCTGTTAGAGACAAATTCTGTGGAAAACATGGTAGGGAAAGCCAGGGTGCCAGGTGACGGGGCAGGGACAATTTTCCATGGTAGTATACGTAGCCTGCCTTGAAGAGGTAACGTTTGGACAGAAGCATGAAGAGGTAAGAGAATGCAGGTGCCTGAACTCCAGGCAGAGGGAAGAGCCAGTGCAGAGGCCCTAATGCGGGAGCAGGTCAGAGGAGCTCGGACAGGACAAGGAGCTCAGAGTGGCTGAGTGGAGGGGACCAGGGAAGCTAACAAAAGATGAGGTCAGAGCTCTCAGGTGATACCTGACTGTGTAGCTCAGAGTCAAGACACGTGGCTTTTATTCTAAGTGAGATGAAAATCACTGGAGGGCTGTCAGCAGAGGAGTGATGTAGTCTGACATGTTAAAAGGACTGTGATGGCTACTGAACTGAAAAGAAGATTTTGGGGACTTTGAATTAAAAACAGGGGAATCAGTTGGAGATGCTCACAGTAACTCACGTGGAGAGATGATGGTGGTTAAATCAGAGCAGCAGCAATAGAAATGGTATAAAAAAAAAAGTCCAATTCTGGATATGTTTTCAAAGTAGAATCAACTAAATCTGCTGATAGATTTGATAAGGGTGAGAAAGAGAGCCGACAATGATGCCAAAGGCTTTGGGTCTGAGCTGTGAGAAGGATGATGTACTCATCAGGTGATGCACAGGGGAGGGCTAAGTGCACAGGAGGCAAAAATAAAAAAGTTTACATCTCCTTTAAATCGAAGTATAGTTGATTTACAACATTATATCAGTTTCAAGTGTGCAATTAGTGATTCAATATTTTTATAGATTATACCAAAGTTTTACATGTTTTGAATGTGTAAAGCTTGAGATGATATGAAACATCCAAGTAGAATTTGGAAGAGGGCTCAAGGTCTGAAAGTTTGACAGAAAGATCTGGGCTAAAGATACAAGGTGGCAGGGACTTCTCTGTCAGTCCAGTCATTAAGACTCTGTGTTTCCACTAAAAGGAGCATGAGTTCAAGCCGTGCTCAGGGAACTAAGATCCTCCATGTAGCATGGTCAAAAGAAAAAGAATAGATATAAGTTGGTAAGTCTGGATGACAGTGCCAAGGAAATCAACATAAGTGAGGGCACTCCAACTACAAAAGTGCCTCAGCTTCCAGAGTGAAGAACAACTGCAGAGTGGAGAATGACTCCTGGTTTCCAGGAGGTAAGTGTCTCGAGGAGCAGGAAGTGGTCAACTGGGTCAGATACTGCTCATCAGTCAAATACTGAAGGCTGGCACCTGCCACATGGATTCACAACCTGGAGGTCGTTGTTGACAAGAGCCCACTCAGCTGCTTGCTGGAGATAAAGTCATATTGGAGTTAAAAGAGATTAAAAGGAAAGGAACTGGATACAGTAAGTATAGACAATTCTTTTAAGGACTTTTTCAATAAAGGGAAGAAATAAATGGGGTGACTGGTGGTAGGAAAAGTGAGTCAAGTTTTTTTTTTTTTTTTTTTCCATTTAAAGTAGGAGAAATAACAAATATCAATACTGATGGGAATGAGTCAGTAGAGAGGGAGAAAAAAAAATGTGACGATCTATGAACCAGAGGACAGAAGTGCTAGAACGTTGTTTTCGCTTTGACAGAGGAGGCAGTGAGATCCAGTGTGTAAGTGGAGGACAGGCCCCCAACAGAGGCAAGGGGGCAGCATGAACAAGGGC